>NC_072731.1:158481600-158558641 GCF_026930045.1 Uloborus diversus | reverse complement strand
AAAAACCTTCATAAATTATTTAAGTAGTAAAGTCTGTCTCATGCCCCCCCCCCCAACTTCAACTTCAGTTATTAATATTAGAATAAATTACTGAAATATTTGCGGATCAAGATTTAGTATTACTTTTCTCTACTGGGGGGGGGGGGGGGCAGATCATGTAGCTAGGAGTGCCAATTCTCCCCTATTGCAAAATGCCCCCTCCCTCTATTTTACCAAACCTCCCCCCCTCCCCAAAAAAATCCTTTTGAAATAACATCTCTGATTCTTTCAGTTACATAGTCTGCCTCATGCTCCCCCCCCTCCCCCCATGGGTATATCCCTACTTTAGCAATTATTATTGGGATAACTTTAATATTTAGCTTTCAAAATGTCCGATGTCTTCCCTCTATTGCAGATCTCAATATACAAATAATATAGTTAGGGAAGCACATCCGCTCAACTGAGACGACACCCCTCAATTGTACTGAGCGTCATCCCCCACCCCCAAAGAAAAAACGGGCTCCCCTAGTGAAGAGTCTAAAATCCTTTAAAAATAACTCCTCTGACAGTTTCAGTGGTATTGTCAGCCTCATGCCCCCCCCCCCCTTCAAATGGGCGCAACCCAGCTTTATCATTAGAATAAATTACTGGAATATTTACATTTCAAGATTTTCGAAGGTTTTTCTCTATTGCAGATCTTAATATATAAATCATGATGCTAAGGCTGCCAACTCCTAATAAGTTCGATGCCCCCCTTCATTTTTTATTTTACCAAGCTCCCCCCCCCCCCCCCCCCCCCCCCCCAAAGAAAAAAAAAACCAGAGTCCTTACTTAAGAAACTAAAATGCTTTTAAAATAAGTTCCCTGATAATTTCAATGGCATAGTCGACTTCAAGACCCCTCCCCCCCCCCCACAGAATGGATACCCTGCTCTAGACATTATTACTCATCTAAATTGATAGAACATTTGCTTATCAAGATGTTCGATGACTTTTCTATATTGCAGATCTTATAATGTATGTGATGTAGCTGGGGTGCCAATTTCCCTCCCCAAGTGCCGTGACTCCCATCAATTTTAACACCCCCCCCCCCAAACAAAAGAAAAACGCCACTATCTTTCTAATGGATTAAAATCCATCTGTAAAAAATTTAATGGCATTGTCTGCGTCATGACCTCCCTCTCCCCTGCAAGGGCTGTTATTATTCTTATATATTGCTATTATTATTCGCATAAATCCCCCTCCCCCCTCAAATTTATCACGCTTCTCTCAAAACGCGACCTTTTATTGAAGAGACTAAACTCCTTTTAAAATAACTTCTCTGATAATTTCAATTGTATACTAAGCATCAAGACCCCCCCCCCCCCGCCCCCAATCGACACGCCTGCTTTAGCTATTACTAATCGAATAAATCGATGGAATATTTTCTTTTCGAGATGTCCGATGGCGTTTCTCCGTAGCATTCTTAATGTGCAGATGATGTAACTAGGGGTCCCCATTCACCCGACTGCGATGGCATCCCTCAATTTTACCAAATCCCCTTTTCTCTTAAGAATTGTGACCCATTAATAAAAAGACTTAAATTCTTCTAAAGTAGTACTCCAAACGTTTCTGCAGTATAATCTGCCTTATGTCCCCCCCCCCCCTCAGACACAAACACATAAGAAGCTTTGCTGTAGCTATATTATTAGAATAAATTGCTAAAATATTTATCCACCAAGATGGCCTATGGCTTTTCTCTGTTGCAGATACTATATAATAGGCTTTGCAGTCCCCCCCCCCCCCCATAAAATGTTGCATTTAACTACCTAAATATATCGATATATCAAAAATATCGATATTTTGAGAGCGATATAACGCGGTATTAAAATTCTGATATCGCCCAGCCCTATTTGCAATGGTTCTCTATTTTGTGTGACTACATCTATGATACACAAAATGAGGGGCACCACCTCACTTCGTGGTGCCCGGGGCAATTCCCCCCCCCCCCCCCGGGACGGCCCTGTACACAGGAACAGTCGACTTCTCTCCAAATGCGATGCAGAAGACATCATTACAAATGAGCAAAACACTGACGTGTAGACAATGGGATGTACAAAACAAGCTGACAGATGTAGTCTTACTGCATTCAAACGTCTGACATCTGGCTACAGTTTTTCGGGTTTTTTGCTTGCTAGTAGCAGCAGGAAACTGTTTTGCTACCTCAGTACTGTGTTGCGCTTTTTCTTTTTCGTTGCTTGCTAGCACTAAGTTCTTATCTTCTGCTGACGTCGTATTGCGTACACGGCCTCCCTTGTGACATTTGCTACACATTCCATTTGTTTGAAATGATTTCCAAACTCTAGAAACAACCCTGTGGCTGACGTCAAACTCCATGGCAACATCTAATTTTTTCTGACCTTCTTCGATGTTGCCAACCACACGGATACCCGTAAAATCATCTAAGGGATGTCGGGAAGACATATCGAAAAATGCAAGTTCGTCAATTGGTTCTTTCTCGTTAAACTTTGCTTTTGAACAACAATAATTGGTCATCACGCGCCCAATCCTTTATATCGCTTATCAGCGCTATCACGTGACCAGCAACGTCGTGTGCCTAAAATTTGTATGCTCATAACACTTCTTATTACTGTGTCCCGAACAGTAATAAGAAGTGCTAATAAGAATAGCTAATTTCCATATTTCCTTGCCTTCCATTTTGTAGTCCCTAACGCTGCTATTGCCATCTGACCTTCTTCGATGTTGCCAACCACACGGATACCCGTAAAATCATCTAAGGGATGTCGGGAAGACATATCGAAAAATGCAAGTTCGTCAATTGGTTCTTTCTCGTTAAACTTTGCTTTTGAACAACAAAAATTGGTCATCACGCGCCCAATCCTTTATATCGCTTATCAGCGCTATCACGTGACCAGCAACGTCGTGTGCCTAAAATTTGTATGCTCATAACACTTCTTATTACTGTGTCCCGAACAGTAATAAGAAGTGCTAATAAGAATAGCTAATTTCCATATTTCCTTGCCTTCCATTTTGTAGTCCCTAACGCTGCTATTGCCATCTGACCTTCTTCGATGTTGCCAACCACACGGATACCCGTAAAATCATCTAAGGGATGTCGGGAAGACATATCGAAAAATGCAAGTTCGTCAATTGGTTCTTTCTCGTTAAACTTTGCTTTTGAACAACAATAATTGGTCATCACGCGCCCAATCCTTTATATCGCTTATCAGCGCTATCACGTGACCAGCAACGTCGTGTGCCTAAAATTTGTATGCTCATAACACTTCTTATTACTGTGTCCCGAACAGTAATAAGAAGTGCTAATAAGAATAGCTAATTTCCATATTTCCTTGCCTTCCATTTTGTAGTCCCTAACGCTGCTATTGCCATCTGACCTTCTTCGATGTTGCCAACCACACGGATACCCGTAAAATCATCTAAGGGATGTCGGGAAGACATATCGAAAAATGCAAGTTCGTCAATTGGTTCTTTCTCGTTAAACTTTGCTTTTGAACAACAATAATTGGTCATCACGCGCCCAATCCTTTATATCGCTTATCAGCGCTATCACGTGACCAGCAACGTCGTGTGCCTAAAATTTGTATGCTCATAACACTTCTTATTACTGTGTCCCGAACAGTAATAAGAAGTGCTAATAAGAATAGCTAATTTCCATATTTCCTTGCCTTCCATTTTGTAGTCCCTAACGCTGCTATTGCCATCTGACCTTCTTCGATGTTGCCAACCACACGGATACCCGTAAAATCATCTAAGGGATGTCGGGAAGACATATCGAAAAATGCAAGTTCGTCAATTGGTTCTTTCTCGTTAAACTTTGCTTTTGAACAACAATAATTGGTCATCACGCGCCCAATCCTTTATATCGCTTATCAGCGCTATCACGTGACCAGCAACGTCGTGTGCCTAAAATTTGTATGCTCATAACACTTCTTATTACTGTGTCCCGAACAGTAATAAGAAGTGCTAATAAGAATAGCTAATTTCCATATTTCCTTGCCTTCCATTTTGTAGTCCCTAACGCTGCTATTGCCATCTGACCTTCTTCGATGTTGCCAACCACACGGATACCCGTAAAATCATCTAAGGGATGTCGGGAAGACATATCGAAAAATGCAAGTTCGTCAATTGGTTCTTTCTCGTTAAACTTTGCTTTTGAACAACAATAATTGGTCATCACGCGCCCAATCCTTTATATCGCATATCAGCGCTATCACGTGACCAGCAACGTCGTGTGCCTAAAATTTGTATGCTCATAACACTTCTTATTACTGTGTCCCGAACAGTAATAAGAAGTGCTAATAAGAATAGCTAATTTCCATATTTCCTTGCCTTCCATTTTGTAGTCCCTAACGCTGCTATTGCCATCTGACCTTCTTCGATGTTGCCAACCACACGGATACCCGTAAAATCATCTAAGGGATGTCGGGAAGACATATCGAAAAATGCAAGTTCGTCAATTGGTTCTTTCTCGTTAAACTTTGCTTTTGAACAACAATAATTGGTCATCACGCGCCCAATCCTTTATATCGCTTATCAGCGCTATCACGTGACCAGCAACGTCGTGTGCCTAAAATTTGTATGCTCATAACACTTCTTATTACTGTGTCCCGAACAGTAATAAGAAGTGCTAATAAGAATAGCTAATTTCCATATTTCCTTGCCTTCCATTTTGTAGTCCCTAACGCTGCTATTGCCATCTGACCTTCTTCGATGTTGCCAACCACACGGATACCCGTAAAATCATCTAAGGGATGTCGGGAAGACATATCGAAAAATGCAAGTTCGTCAATTGGTTCTTTCTCGTTAAACTTTGCTTTTGAACAACAATAATTGGTCATCACGCGCCCAATCCTTTATATCGCTTATCAGCGCTATCACGTGACCAGCAACGTCGTGTGCCTAAAATTTGTATGCTCATAACACTTCTTATTACTGTGTCCCGAACAGTAATAAGAAGTGCTAATAAGAATAGCTAATTTCCATATTTCCTTGCCTTCCATTTTGTAGTCCCTAACACTGCTATTGCCATCTGACCTTCTTCGATGTTGCCAACCACACGGATACCCGTAAAATCATCTAAGGGATGTCGGGAAGACATATCGAAAAATGCAAGTTCGTCAATTGGTTCTTTCTCGTTAAACTTTGCTTTTGAACAACAATAATTGGTCATCACGCGCCCAATCCTTTATATCGCTTATCAGCGCTATCACGTGACCAGCAACGTCGTGTGCCTAAAATTTGTATGCTCATAACACTTCTTATTACTGTGTCCCGAACAGTAATAAGAAGTGCTAATAAGAATAGCTAATTTCCATATTTCCTTGCCTTCCATTTTGTAGTCCCTAACGCTGCTATTGCCATCTGACCTTCTTCGATGTTGCCAACCACACGGATACCCGTAAAATCATCTAAGGGATGTCGGGAAGACATATCGAAAAATGCAAGTTCGTCAATTGGTTCTTTCTCGTTAAACTTTGCTTTTGAACAACAATAATTGGTCATCACGCGCCCAATCCTTTATATCGCTTATCAGCGCTATCACGTGACCAGCAACGTCGTGTGCCTAAAATTTGTATGCTCATAACACTTCTTATTACTGTGTCCCGAACAGTAATAAGAAGTGCTAATAAGAATAGCTAATTTCCATATTTCCTTGCCTTCCATTTTGTAGTCCCTAACGCTGCTATTGCCATCTGACCTTCTTCGATGTTGCCAACCACACGGATACCCGTAAAATCATCTAAGGGATGTCGGGAAGACATATCGAAAAATGCAAGTTCGTCAATTGGTTCTTTCTCGTTAAACTTTGCTTTTGAACAACAATAATTGGTCATCACGCGCCCAATCCTTTATATCGCTTATCAGCGCTATCACGTGACCAGCAACGTCGTGTGCCTAAAATTTGTATGCTCATAACACTTCTTATTACTGTGTCCCGAACAGTAATAAGAAGTGCTAATAAGAATAGCTAATTTCCATATTTCCTTGCCTTCCATTTTGTAGTCCCTAACGCTGCTATTGCCATCTGACCTTCTTCGATGTTGCCAACCACACGGATACCCGTAAAATCATCTAAGGGATGTCGGGAAGACATATCGAAAAATGCAAGTTCGTCAATTGGTTCTTTCTCGTTAAACTTTGCTTTTGAACAACAATAATTGGTCATCACGCGCCCAATCCTTTATATCGCTTATCAGCGCTATCACGTGACCAGCAACGTCGTGTGCCTAAAATTTGTATGCTCATAACACTTCTTATTACTGTGTCCCGAACAGTAATAAGAAGTGCTAATAAGAATAGCTAATTTCCATATTTCCTTGCCTTCCATTTTGTAGTCCCTAACGCTGCTATTGCCATCTGACCTTCTTCGATGTTGCCAACCACACGGATACCCGTAAAATCATCTAAGGGATGTCGGGAAGACATATCGAAAAATGCAAGTTCGTCAATTGGTTCTTTCTCGTTAAACTTTGCTTTTGAACAACAATAATTGGTCATCACGCGCCCAATCCTTTATATCGCTTATCAGCGCTATCACGTGACCAGCAACGTCGTGTGCCTAAAATTTGTATGCTCATAACACTTCTTATTACTGTGTCCCGAACAGTAATAAGAAGTGCTAATAAGAATAGCTAATTTCCATATTTCCTTGCCTTCCATTTTGTAGTCCCTAACGCTGCTATTGCCATCTGACCTTCTTCGATGTTGCCAACCACACGGATACCCGTAAAATCATCTAAGGGATGTCGGGAAGACATATCGAAAAATGCAAGTTCGTCAATTGGTTCTTTCTCGTTAAACTTTGCTTTTGAACAACAATAATTGGTCATCACGCGCCCAATCCTTTATATCGCTTATCAGCGCTATCACGTGACCAGCAACGTCGTGTGCCTAAAATTTGTATGCTCATAACACTTCTTATTACTGTGTCCCGAACAGTAATAAGAAGTGCTAATAAGAATAGCTAATTTCCATATTTCCTTGCCTTCCATTTTGTAGTCCCTAACGCTGCTATTGCCATCTGACCTTCTTCGATGTTGCCAACCACACGGATACCCGTAAAATCATCTAAGGGATGTCGGGAAGACATATCGAAAAATGCAAGTTCGTCAATTGGTTCTTTCTCGTTAAACTTTGCTTTTGAACAACAATAATTGGTCATCACGCGCCCAATCCTTTATATCGCTTATCAGCGCTATCACGTGACCAGCAACGTCGTGTGCCTAAAATTTGTATGCTCATAACACTTCTTATTACTGTGTCCCGAACAGTAATAAGAAGTGCTAATAAGAATAGCTAATTTCCATATTTCCTTGCCTTCCATTTTGTAGTCCCTAACGCTGCTATTGCCATCTGTCCTTAACAATTGTCCAACAGTGTATATATACGTATATACGTGTGTATTTCTGTTCCAAGTAGAAATTTATTATTCAAGAAATCAACTGAAAGTTAAATACTCAAGTTATTTTTTTATTTCTCTGTACTTGTTATTATTATTATTATTATTATTATTATTATCATTATTATTATTATTATTATTATTTTAACATTAAAAAATATATATGTACGTATGTGTGCATCTGTTTACGCGTGTTCATTGAAGATTCTTTTACACTCAACACAGGTTTATAAAAATTCTTCTTTGTAACTAAATGAGATATTTAAAAGGGGGAAAAGTAGTTACTGAGTTACTGTCAGCCCCAAAAATTTATGAGCAGGGCTTAAAGCACACTTTAATATGCTACATCATAGTTGTAACATTCTAAAAAGTCTTTTAACATTCTATACGTTAAACGTTTCACACAACATGTTATAGATTAGGTCAAACTAAATAGTAAATACTAACGTAGAATGTCAATAACTACAAACATAGGTATTTAACAGTTCACACGCATAGCACGTACTTATAGTTCAAAGATGTAACGTTCTATAACTTATAACGTGTACTTATTTAATATTCTATACGTATAACACAGCTTGTTAGAACACTTAATCTGTTCATATTAACTTCACATACTATTTATCATCCTATAACACGGAGCACAGGATTATAAAATTCTTCTTTATAACCAACTGAAATATTTAAATCGCAAAAAAGGTGTTACTGACGGTCCATAAAATTTCGGTGCGTGGTTTTGTAGAGGGCCGCAAAGAGCCAAAGAGTGCCCCTTGTCAGTTATGTCGCCAGACCCCTCCCGCCCTCCAAAAAAAAAAGAAGAAAAAAAAATTAATTTGAATTCTGAAATTTTGAATTCAAATTATGTTTTTCGCAATCACGAACTGAGACAGGACCCTACTCATTGGAGTTATTGTTTCTAGAAACGGCTCCTGTCCCCCCCCCCCAAACCTGCCTCTCCTCCTGGGCGGTTAGGTGTGCATAGTTGTGTGTGTGCGTAGACCTGTGTGTATGCACGTAGGCGTGTGTGAACTTGTGTGTGTGGGTAGGACATGGACGCCTCCGACCAGGAGAAGCGGGTAGCTCAAAACCGGAGCAGCCGCGCCGCGCCGCCAGCAGAGGACGGTGGGCAGTGGTGCTGCATAGGCTTCTGGTCCAAGTTGAAAAAGGCACGGACACCAAAAACGGTCAAATGAGAACAATAAGCAATCGTGATTGCTCAAAAAAATTAACTCTAATTTGAATTCCGAAACTTTGAATTCAAATTATGTTTTTCGCAATCACGAGTTGCGACAAGACTCTACTGGTTAGAGTTATTGTTTCTATAAATGGCTCCCCCGCCCAAGCATGTCCCTCCTCCTGGGTGCTTACGTGTATATAGTTGTGTGCGTGTGTGTGTAGGCTTACGTGTGTGCACGTAGGCGTGTGTATGTGTGTAAAGGCGTGCGCGCGTTGGCGAGTGTGTATGAGCATGCGTGTGTAGGACATGGACGCCACCGCCCAGCAAAAGTGGATTCCGGGGGACAGTGCTCAGGACCAGCCGCGCCGGTGGACGGTGGTGCTGCAGGCCTGGTTCAAGCTGAAAAAGGAACCGGAACATCAAGGACTGTCAAGTGAGAACAATAAGCAATCGTGATTGCTCAAAAAAAAGAAAAAAGAAGGGGGAAAAGAAAAAAAGGGGTGGGGTGGGGAGAGAATAAAAAATCAAAACTGCATACTAGAAAACAATAAAATCTATTTTAAGTGCCACAGCAGTAAATACCAAAAGAGTAAATTTTACTTAATCTTTATGTTCTCTCTTATTCGGAGTCCCCCCCCCCCCCGTTTTTTTCTTTCCTTCTTTACTTTCTTTTTTTTTTGAGCAATCACGATTGCTTATTGTTCTCCTTTGACTGTTTTGATTGTGCTATCGTTTTATTTTCCCGCCCGCACCCTCTGCCAGCACCACCGTCGCGTCGACCGGCCTCACGATGCTGCTCCTCTTGCGAACACCGTCTCCAAGTTGCGTCCATATCCTACACACACACACACATACACTCACACCCATACAACGCATACACACACTCATGCCTGCGCACAGACACAAACACACACTCCTACACACACACATACACACGCTCATGCTTCAGACACAAACTCATATGCCTACATACACACACACACACGAACGCCTACACACACGCGCGTACACACACAGCACTGCATACACAGCACGCACACACATGCTTACACACACACATGCACCTACACAAACGCACACACATGTGCCTACACAAACACACACGCTCGTGATTGCGAAAAACATAATTTGAATTCAAGATGCCAAAAATTCAATTTAATATTTTTTTTTTTTTTTTTTTTTTTTGCGTCAGTGTCGCCGCCCCCCTCCCCAAGGCCCAGCCCCTACTTTCCGACTAAGCTGGCACGGCGTTTCGTCGGACCTGGTTCTTCTGTACACAGCTAAAGATGCTAACATAGAACATACAGAAAATTATTTTGTTCATAAAAAACGAGTTTTACAACTACTTTTGAACGGTAGAATTTTTTTTTTTTTATTTTTAATTCAGCTCAAATTTAGAAAAATGATGCAGAAAAATAATGTTGTGTGTCTAACTCCTTTCTCAATTTAAAAAATTGCAGGCCTCAAAAATCCAAGAGAATACAAAGTGATTTGTGCGCATAAAATTGCATGAACTTCAATGTCTTTTATAAGGCACTTAAAACAACTAAGAAAGGATCAGCACAACTTCATTCGTGATTTTGAAGCTCAGAAAAAACTTTGTAATATGAAATTTGCTCTTTTTTTTTTTAAACAAGACGGCACTGTTATTTGTGCTGACGACCACATTCATTTTAATTTCTCTATGAACATATTTTATTTTGCATTTTCTTTCTTTTTCCTTCATTCCCGTTAGGCAAACAGTTTTCTTTCCCTTTTTTCCCTCTATTCTATTTTTGTTTAACTTTTTTCCTTCTATCTTTTCGAAAAAATCCCTCCGCTTTAAATAACAAAGAAAAGCCTACCGTCCGTCAGTTTCATACAATCATTCCACTCGGAGTTGCTAAATATTTATTTATGTCAGGCTGTTTATTCCACGCACCAGTTTGAATAATGTATACACCGTTTCCCACTGAAGTAACAAAAACCAAAGCAATTATGAAATCCGCTTTGGCTGAGATTAAGGGAAATAAAAATTTTAATAGCTGTATACATTCTCTTTTGCGCGATACAGACATACCAATTCGTTAAATAAGTTCCAACCTAAATTTATTCTTTTTCTCGGAAAATGAATTACCAGTGTGCACTTAACACCGCTTATCATTTCAATTGCGGAAATTAAAAATGTTTGAGGGTATTTATGTTGACAGATGAGCCACTCTTTTTGGTGCTTGCTCACTCAGGAACTATTTGCTACAGCGTACATAAATAGGAGTGGCTGCCTCATTTGGCTGCTTATTCAGTTATCTGGCGTATTTTTTTAAGTTCAGAACATCTGTTTCTTCACACCAGTTGGGCTCATTCTCTATTTTAAATCGATGGCCGCATCTCATCCTAAGTTGAATCTTGAACACATATAAAATTTAAATATTATTTGACAACATGGAAAAACGCGGAAAAGAAAAGAAAATTACTTTTTCCAAGAATTGTTGTTATCATTACTGCGTGCTTCTTTTATCGATTGAAGTTTCTATTTGTTTTTACTAACTTTTACAAAAAAGGAAGTATTGTATTCGCGAAAAAAATTTCCCTCAAAATTCGACCTTAATTTCCATTTTGCTCACCCCCGAATGAATGTTGAGGTTTTTTTTTCCCCCCGATTCGACCACACGTGCCTAAGAACGTATAGACACGCGAAATATCCATTTTGACGATTCCTGAGTTAATTACAACGAGTTTTCTCGTGACGTCTGAATGTATGTACGAGTATGCGTATGTATGTCGCATAACTCAAGAATGGTATGTCCAAGAAAGTTGAAATTTGGTACGTAGACTCCTAGTGGGGTCTAGTTGTGCACCTCCCCTTTTGGTTGCATTCGGTTGTTTCTAACGGGGTCTTTTGCCCCTTTATTTGGGGGGGATCATTGTTAATTTAGATGTGAACTCAAGTGGTGTTATAATTTGGCGAACACTTGGCGATATATCGCCAGTCTTTTGGTCGCCAAGTTTAGTCGCGAACTTAGCGACAAATTCGGCGATTTTTTTATTTTATTTTATTTCATTATTTTTTTTAATATTTGGTTTCAATTTGGCCACTGTTGGTGATATTTAGAGAGTAAACTATTGAATCACATTAAAACTGCCAATAATGAGAAAATCACATTAAATTGGAGTAAAAAAAAGGTCATGTGATGCACACATCAGCTCGTTTTTTACTTCCTTTTACAAAAAAGGAAGTATTGTATTCGCGAAAAATTTTCACTCAAAAATCGGCCTTAATTTCCATTTTGCTCACCCTCAAATGAATGTTGAGTTTTTTTTTTTCAACCCAACCACACGTGGATGTGTGCCTAGGAACGTACAGACTCCCGAAATATCCATTTTGATGATCCCCGAGTTAATTACAACGAGTTTTCTCGTGACGTCTGTATGTACGTATGTATGCGCGTATGTGTGTATGTGTGTATGTATGTCGCATAACTCAAGAACGGAATGTTCTAGAAAGTTGAAATTTGGTACGTAGACTCCTAGTGGGGTCTAGTTGTGCACCTTCCTTTTTGGTTGCATTCAGGTGCTACAATAGGGGTCTTTTGCCCCTTTTTGGGGGGAAATCATTGTTAATTTCGATGTAAACTCAAGTGGTATTATAATTTGACGGACTCTTGGTGATATATCGCCAGTAATTTTGGTCGCCAAGTTTTTTCGCCAACTTGGCGACAAATCTGGCGATTTTTTTTTTTAAATCTGGTTTCAATTTGGTCACTGTGGGTGATATTTAGAGAGTAAACTATTGAATCATATTAAAACTGCCAATAATAAGAAAATGACATGAAATTGGAGTAAAAGGAAGTCATGCTCGTTTCTTTTTGGAGAGATACGGAATTCATTTTTCGATTCATGGACATTGAGCATAACAAGGGGGCACATGGATCAACTTCGCAGGCCACATAAGGACCGGTGGGTCGTACGTTTGGCACCACTACTACACACGAAGCGATACGTAAAATACTTTCAAATTTGCTGACGCATGTACTCTGACTTTTTTTGCTTCATATTATTATTGCAGAGGACGAAGGGAAAAAAGTGTCTAGAGTACATACATCAAATATTTTTTGAAAAATTTTAGTAATGTTTCTCATCATCATTAGTGTAGACACGATATTAAAATTCCAATATCACGTTAGTTATGACCCTTTTCTCTTAACATTGAACCCAAAATAGTAGTTTTAATAATGAGCTCTTTTTTTTTTTTTTTTTTTTTTTTTTACTAACAGCTTTACTTGAGCGCACTCACCGCTATGCTTGCTGCATAGGCTCTCGGAATATTTGACTTCTCCAAAACATTGTACATCCAAAACAAGATTCCAAATTCCAAGCAATTTTATCTGGAACAACAACCGACATAAATAATAACCTAATTAGTTGAAAAATAAAACAGACATCACAGAAGGAATTCTTTATTTAGTAATAATTTTAATAGCTTTCTATCTATTTTAAAATAGTATCCTAATCATAATCGATGAACGGAGAGTCGATGACATTCGCAAAGGGTATGATTTAGAAAACGAAGTGTTCTACTTATGATCTGACAAAAGTTTCAACATAAGGTGGAAGAGATGCAAATAAAAAGATAATTGTAGTCAATTCTATTTTTCGCAAGAAAGAACCCATGATATTTTCGCAGCCATAATGTTTCTCTCCCAAATAGATTTTTGTTAGCATAGTTCTATACTAGATTGTTGTGATGCGGCAAAAAAAAAAAAAAAATCAATTATATTTTTTAACCCGCATTAGGTGAATGAGCGAGATAACTTAAAAACGATTTAATTATTGATAATAAATGATTAATAATGCGTCAAATCTTTATTTGCAATGAACTTTCCCACCATTATTATTCATTTCTGCTTCATGCAATGATTAAAAAGCTTGCCCAACCAAATTGACACCAGGACTGAGTAAGTATAATTTTAAAAAAAAGTACTCTACATAGCAGGGGCTGTCCACAAATGATGCCACGTTTTGAGGGCTCGTGAAATTGTGAGTTTGTGAAAAGTGGTGGAAGGGGCAACAAGAAGTGTCACATCTAAGGCTATCTGCGATCGGGCCATTTTTCTTAGAATATGCTTATGAAAAACAGCGTGACATGTGACAAGGGGTGGGCGAGGGTTGAGGTGAAGAGTGACAAAGGAGGAAGAGGGTTAAAATGTTGACAAAAGTGTGACATCATTTATGTACAATTCCTTAACCAGACTTTTTTTTTCAAAAACAATTCATCGTGCAGAGAGGACAGCGTTTTCTCGAATTTATTAGTAGTTTTCCCCTCAGAGTTATAGGCAAATAACAGATTTTTTTTTTTTTTTTTTATCATGGAGCTCCCTATCAGAAACAAATATAATTTAGCATCAATAAACGTTATTTTGATTTCATGCTGTGACCTTTTTATCTCTATGAAGCTCGCTATCTACGTAACTAGTTATTTTATCACGAAATCTAATCGAGAGCAGGAAATTGTTTAACTACTATAATTGATATGGATTCTTAGAGTGAAAAAAAAAAAGGTGTGTCGTAAAGACGTGCGATTGACGTGAAACTTTTGTATGACAGGGGAACATTTTAATCATTCATCAATCACCTTTGAATAGCCTAGATTGTGTTTATCATTCATTCATTTACATAAGATGATATACCTATGTGCCACTGCGCATTATCTCCTTCGTTCTTCAGAGAAATTTTCGTTTTCGTACACATACTAATATTTGCTGCATCACAGCGCAATCTCACGGACAACCCTAGTGGAACAATCGGCAGAGCGCTCAGCTACGTCCCCATCGAACCCCGGATCGAGTCCCGGCCGAGACGCTTCTGATGGTATATCCACAACAAAATTGTAAATTTTAATGAGAAAATGTATTATGCACAACGAGAACACTAAACAATACTCGAATTGCGTAGGTTATAAACACATGTTTCAACAGATTCTTTGTTGATAACCAACAGCTATACTCAGTGCAGTACACGCAACCACGGACTAAGAGAAAGACGAGCTGATGTGTGCCTCACATGACTTCCTTTTACTCCAATTTTTCATTTCCCCATTATTGGCAATCACCAACAATGGCCAAATTAAAATCATATTAAAAAAAAAAAAATCACCAAATTTGTCGCAAATTTGGAGACAAAACTTGGCGACCAAAAGACTGGCGATATATCGTCAAGTGTCCGCCATATTATAACACCACCTGAGTTTACATCAAAATTAACAATGATTTCCCCCCCCCCCCCCAAAAGGGGCAAAAGATCCCTTTAGAAACACCCGAATGCAACCAAAAGGAGAGGTGCACAACTAGACCCCACTAGGAGTCTACGTACCAAATTTCTACTTTCTAGGACTTAACGTTCATGAGTTATACGACATACATACGCACATCCGCACATACGTACATACATACATACGTACATACAGACGTCACGAGAAAATTCGTTGTAATTAACTCGGGCATCGTTATTATGGATATTTCGCGTGTCTATTCGTTCTTAGGCACTTTTTCACATGTGGTCGAGTCGAAAAAAAAAAAAAAAACTCAATATTCATTCGCGGGTGAGTAAAACGGAAATTAAGGTCGATTTTTGAGTGAAATTTTTTTTGCGAATACAATTCTTCCTTTTTCGTAAAAGGAAGTAAAAAATAAAGCGAGAAGAGCGCATGTGCTACTACTTACCTTCACACAAAAGTTCGCCGATCAGAATTCCAGTGCCCTCGCATAAAAAATCTTTTTTCGTTCAAAATATTTTCGTATAAGAGTAAAATTGTCAAAGGAATGAAAGTCAAATGAAAGCAATAAGCAATCGTGATTGCTCAAAAAAAGAGGAATACAATTAGTGATTGCAATACCGGTATACCGAATACCGGTATATCGAGCAATTTTGCAATTTCGTAATACCGGTATTTGCTGAGGTAAAATACCGGTATTTTCGGTATTAGATGAAAATAATAAATAGTTTCAATATTAGATGATTTTCAATTTATCTTGTTTACATATCTACTTGTATTTTAAATGTACATTTCTTTTTCCATAATGCAGAACCGAAGTCAATCTATTGATGTAAGAATTAGGCTTCAAAAGCACGAACTAATTAAAAATCATTAAACAAAAGTAGCAGAAAGATTGCAAAATGATATTGTCGAATCGCATTTTCGTGCGCTTTTGTGCACCATGTTTTTATTTTTTCCATTTTCCTGATCACTCACTTTCCCTTTTGTAAAATTTAATTTCGAGTGTAATTTTGAACGCATTTGTCTTATGGAAAATTTAATCCAACCATCAATTGCAGTAATACTAAATGCGTTCTTTTTTAATTATTTGTCTCAACTGTACCAAGTTTTGAAAAATTTTTTTCTTGAGCATAACAAATGGAACTTTGTAGTTACCAGCAGGGCTGCGGAGTCGGAAAGAAAATGGCCGACTCCGACCCCGACTCCGACTCCTGGATTTTGAAACGTCCGACTCCAACTCTGGATTTTTTTATATATTTTTTTAATTGTATTTTTTCAACTCCCTCTCTCCCTTCAGGGGAAGGGGGAAACCTCTAAACAGAGATTGAAATATTAATTCCTACTTATGAAAATTTCGCATTTTGTTTTTTATTGTAAACACAAGATGCTTACAACGTTAGAAACTGAATTTAAAAATCAAATTTTCCAATAGTTACGAGTTAAAAAGTGAGATGACTTAAAAATCCTGTTTTAAAAAAATTGAAAAGGATTATCTGTTATTTTCCCCCCTTTAATGTTTAACAAATAGATATTGATCAAATCGTGTGCTTTTAGTTTTTGAAAGCTGTATCTTGAGAGAAAAAAAGCTTTCTTTCTAAATCCAAGCTCTTGAGAGGGGTGGGATCTTTTGGATTCGTGCTTTCGCGCCAGAACTTTTTTGAATTTGACGATCACCCTTAAACGTTTCAACCTTAGCTAAGGGCCTCGACTTACTATTTTGTTACGTTTCTTTTACTATTTTATAACTGAGATCGAACAAAACACTATGTTTCTATTTGTATTTGAAAGTGATTACTTGAAAATGTTAGGCAACAAAACCGTTTGCTGACAGTTGCTATTAGTTAAGTTAAGAAGCAAGCAAACTAGGGGACGGCTACAGAAAGTTCGGTAAGCACTCAAGCTAGCTGATTGCCGCAATGGCAGTTATTTTCTTATTAGTATCTTTTTATACATGTAATCGACCCAATTGGTAGTCAGTTTTTAAAACATACAAGGAGAGTCAGTAAAAAGGAAAGAAAAAAAGAAGCCCGGAGTCGGAGTCGGAGTCGGCATGTTTTCTAACGACTCCGACTCCAGCTCCTTTACCCTAAAATCAGTCCGACTCCGACTCCACAGCCCTGGTTACCAGTATTCTTTTTTGTCCTGTCTCGCTATTTGGCTTTCTACTTGGCAAGATAATATTTAGAAATTATTTAGTGCCTTGAAATTTTGCATAGAGGTAAATCATAATCAATTGAAACATATTCTTTTCTAATAATAAAGCTGAAAGTCTGTCTCTGGCAGGGCCGGATTACCAAATAGGCAATGTAGGCCTAGGGGCCATGGAGAAATATCAAAGTTGCAAATACAAAAAAAAAAAATATATATATATATATTATCTTCAAAAAAAGTGGGAGGGGGTTCTCCTTCCTTGTTTGTATTCAATAAAAATATATGCTTGCGCGTTGGGTGTGAAAAATTTAGACGCTACAGACCCCCGCCCCCGTTTTCCGACCTTGCGATGGCTCTAGGGGGCCCCATCACTTCTAACGCCTAAGGGCCTCCGACTCCTTGATCCGGCCCTGGTTTCTGGATGTCTGTGTCTCTAGATGTCTGGATCTCAGGTCTGTTACGCGCATAGCACCTAGATCATTTGGCCGGTTTACGTGAGATTTGGCGCAGAATTAGTTCGTAGCACAGGGGTGAGCACCTCGACGTGATTTTTCGAAAATACGAATTTGTTCTTTTTCTATTCCAATTTTAAGAACATTTTACCGAGAAAATCATCATACCGTGGACGAGTAAATTACCAAATTGTCATAACGTGGAACCGTAACATGTGGGCGAGCAAATGAACACAGCAAATTGGTGACAAATTCATCATCCATTATTTGTAAATATACAGGCGAACCAAATAAATGACCTTCCCGTTTTTCTACTACGGGCAAAACCGTGCGGGTACCACTAGTTTCAAATATTTACATAGTTAAAATCGTGAAGAATTTTGAAAATAAAGCGAAAGCAAATAAGAAAAATTAACAAGATCAAGTATAGTCAAGTTAATCGTAAATTTCAAATCAAAGAACTAATAAAAAGCTAACAATAACCTCTTCAGCTCAAGAGAAAATGATGCTATTATTGGAAAGGTGTCGTGCCTCGGAGAGAAATTACAACTATGTAGCTACAAATTAAGAAAAAAAAAAAAAGATAATACGCACAAAACAAAAGAAACATACACAAAAGGATTTATCCAAAAATAACACGCAAAAGACCGAATTATTTGAAGATGAAGGACTTCTAGACAATTAGAGGAGGTGTATCGCGCATTGTTAATAGTACAACCGACCTGTGTGAATTCAGAAAGAGTATTTTCAAACGTAGGGAAGTTGAGCACTAAATGAATTCCAGGCTTAGAGACAACTCTATAGCTGCATTACATTTTTTGCTACTATTGATTTTTTATTATGACATTTGTTCCTGCATTTTATATTTGTTCACAATACGTTTTCATAACTGATACAATTGTTGTACAAAATTATGAAATGTGGCAACGAAACAATATTTTTCCAAGCATGATTTGAGAAATTTCAAATACTGGTATTAATACCGGTATTCCGGTATCACGTTTCAAAAATACCGAATAACGGTATTGAATTGTTGGTCCGGTATTGCAGTACCTAAATACACCCCCCCCCCCCAAGGAAGCAAAAATTTAAAATTTATTTGAAGAGAAAATTGACGTGGCTGTATTACAATTTCTGTTTTAAACATGCAATATCAACGTATACATTTTAAAAACTACAATATTTCTTCATTTTAGAGCTATAATCTATTCAAATAAAAATTCTGTCATATCGTTTTCTAGTGAGTTAACAGAAGGATGTCAACGTTAATTATTGTGTTCAGTCGGATAAATTTGAGACCGCACGTTGCTGAGCACTTTATCCTTGAAAGAGCATCATGATAAGTGAGGTCAGTTTCTATTTTTAAAAGGTCTGAAATTAATATCCACACTGTTGAAGCTCACCTTCTATTTTCTTCCTTTTCCTGTCATTTTTATTACTGCGAGATTTTAGTTTTCAGTTTATGTGACCGTAGAATGAAAGTTGCGTTTGGAAAGATTTCAGTGAAGAATTATTAATTTACTTAAGTTCAAAAGCTTACATTATATATTTAATCACATGAGACCAGGTCCGGTTTAAACATTAGGCCATCCAAAGCCCTGGCCTAGGGACGCAAGCCGAAAAGGGCGCATATCATGGAAGAAAAAACTAATAAGCAGCTCGTTAAAATAAGAAAATAATAAATAAATTAATTAATTAAAAAAGAAAAACTGGAGTGCGGTGCACTCGTGTCTGGAGAAGAAAGATTCAACAAGATCAAAAACACGTTGCAACTTGTCCGCCGAGCAAAAAAAAAGCAAGTAAAGGGGAGGGGGCGTAATTTGGACAATCTTTTACCGAAAATATAGCTTTGCCAAAGTAACACACAGGAAAATTGGTAAAAGCCATGATATAGAAAATGTGTAGTTAAAAAACTTGTTTATGAAACAATTTTTCACTTAATGTCGTTAAATCATGTCAGTAAGTATATGTTCTGCAATTAATAATGTATTAATTCATATTTATCTATGACTGCCAATCATCAGGGACGCACTATAAGTTCAAAATTTTGAGAAAGGGGAAATTATCAATTTACATTGTATACAAACTCAAAAAAAAAAAAAAAAAAGAAAAGAAAAGAAAAAAAAAAAAAAAAAACAATTCTGGTACACAACATTATTTATTTTTTATTTGAAACTATATCGGTTACTGGGGTTTACTTCTAACACATTATCTTTCTGAATATTTGTATTCAAAATATCATCACGGAGATCACCCCAAAATGGATAAAAATGCATGGGATTCCCAAAATATGTTTTAAATAGAAGAAAAAAAACCCTATTTCTTTCACATCATCGAAAACGACCGACTTCGTGTTGGTCGTTTTCAATGATATTAGGGCTTTGAAAAATTAATGCTTTTACATATTAATAGGACTCCTGTTGTTTTCCGTAAAATTTGCATTGAGAACATATCCCCCCTCCCCCGGAAAAGTCCGAAATGGTGATCCTGATAGCGCAGCCCCTGAAATTAAACGAATAACGCTCTTCCGCCTCTCAGGAATGGGACGTCCCAAAATAGGGTCAAACATATTTACCCCCCTCCCCCACCCCAAATGTCAATAGCGTAGTCTGCGCCATGACCCCACCCACCCCCTCGTGGGCACCTCTGAATAAGGAGTAATCGCCTGGCTGCAATTATTTATCGCGAAAACTTTAATTTGTTAGATACAAATTTAAGTTTTTGCTTACTTATTTATTCAGTCTGCATTTAGTTTATTTCAATTTAAGATTGATTATTTGAACAAAATGTGATTCAAATCCCACCTTATGATTAAAATAGTTTTCATGGAAGAACAATTTCATTTTTCGACGAAAAAACTCACAATTTTACTGAAGACTTATTTGGCGCGAAACAGTCCTCACTTTACGGTAACCCTAGAATGTAGCTACCGTGAAAAGCTGGATGGAGTCAAAGAGAATCGCCGCGTTCGGTTCAGCAGAAAAATAGGATGGTTAGTGCGATGCGAAACGAGATCGACTTGTGATAGACATTCGGATACTGTTTGTCCATAGTTTGTGACATCAATTTATTCTAATTCTTGAAAGTTCATGGTGAACCTGCCTCTTGGATATCGGTAGAGCTGATTCCTGAATTTTATAATGGGTGAGTGATTTCATTTTTTTCATTAAATTACGTCTGCTGCCGGTGAGTCTTCTGTTAGGCCTAACTTCGATTATTATAATATTTTCTTTTCGTAAATTAGTTTTCGTAATTTGCGAGTGTATTTCTTGCAGAATTTATCAATGTCTTTGACGTAAGAATATATAACTTTGCATATTGCAATGTGTCAGATTATTGTTATCTTGCATTTCTCATTTAATTGACATCTTCCCTGTAAGCAGAGAAAGAATGATATTTAGATTTGTTAGGATTTAAAAAAAATTAAATGCTCACATCAGCAATCTGATGTGAATAAATATTGACATTACACTAAATGTTTTTTTTTTTAATTCCAGAAATATCTATGATTTTGATAGTCTAATATAAATTTATCATTCTGAGACATAAGTAGCAGTTTTAAAAAACTTGGTAAAGCAAAAAATAGCTTAATATTTTGGACTCAAATGTATGGAAATGTTGAAATCTTGTTTTTTATTGAAATTATCTGCTTGTATGTATGCGTGTGTGTATATCCTTTGGCATGTTTGAATTAAATCTTTAAGATTCATGATTATTTTTTTAAAATTTATGTTAACGATGTGATGGTATGTTTGGTTGTTAACGAAAAAGTAATTTTCGATTTAATAATTGAATAAAATGCCGAGAATCAATGTATACTTTTAGAGGACATAAGAACCATGTTATAACATTTTTTTTCTTGACATTCTTCACTTAAATCGGGGTTGTATTATAAATGAATAGTTTAAAAATAGATGAGTTGCAGTTTCATTTCTTTTTTAGATTAGTGCTCGATTGGAATGTTCAAATTTTCGTTCAGTACTTTGAAATCAGGCATGCCATGCCCATCCCCATGAGAGTGATAAAGCCCCCTCCCCCTCCAAATTTTACAAAAATTACTCGAAGACAACTCTCCTAAAGATTTCCAGTGGCGCAGTTTGCCCCTTGAATACCCCTCCCCACCAGTAGGCAGGTACTGATTAAGATAACAGTACCTGCCTACAATAGATATATAGATTGATATAACAGATCCTTGGCCAAACGCTTTTTCGGGGTCCCTCCATAGTCAAACCTTACAATTTTAGCCATTGGTTTTAAATAGTTCCAGTCACTTAGGATAGGGACCTTTTAATAACGTAAGCCTTAGGCCACGGCCTTAGTTGGCCTATTCAGTAATCAGGCCCTTCCAGTAGGCAACCTGGTTTGCAAGAATATTTTTGAAATAGCGAAATTCCAAAGTAATTTGGTGGAAAATTAAAAATAAATTTTAAAATCTTAAATTTTAAAAAAAAGAAAGTTTTAATTCTAAAATCACAATCATCCTTCACTAGCTCCTCTTGATTAAAATATTTTTTGAGTCATGTAATCAAAATTTCTATCAAAACTGGTGAAGAGCAATCTTCTGCGCGTAAAATCTATAAATAAATGTAAAACCGGCACGAAAGCGTCACACCCATTTCGTGAGTTAGCTGTTTTCCGCTGCATCGCTTGTCAGAAAGAGGGGCGAAATAGGGCTTTTGCACCAGAGAGGAAAATCAGCAGTTAAAATGTTTCCTGTTCGGAGAGAAGGGAACAAGTTTTTTCTTATCTCTCTTATTTGAAAAAGGAAAATCGTGATTCAAAAGCACGATTTAAAATTGTAGCATATTGCAACCCTTTCAATCCTGCACCTGCCGAGCAGTTTTATACTTGCATTGACGAAGGGCATTGAAATTCAAAACTTAATTCCACACCGTAAAAAATATTTTGGATGAAATTCCATCTGTCCGTAAATTTCTGAATTTGAGAGATGCCATGAATTTTTCAAAATCTAATTTTTACACATTAATTAAAACATTTCAACAGTTGAGAACTTTATGCCTTTTATTATTATTATTTTTGTCCCTTGTTTTTTAAAAGTGGAAAAGGAAGAAATATGAAAAATCTAATTCGATAGATATTTTGGCAGGGTGGAGGGGGGGGAGTGAATTTTTAGAGGGATGTTTTAAGAGATTTCAGCCATATATGATTTTGAGGATCTCGTTCTTGAAGGGGGGGGGGGTGTCGTTCAAGGCTTTGTTATGTTTAACATTGTGGAATATGCACAGGAAGAAGGTGTATTTGTAAAAAAAAAAAAAAAAACCATGGTTGGGGGGGGGGGATCTTTCCTGATTTTTTTCCAATGCAGTCGTAAATTTACTCTGTGAGTTCCAAGGGTGTATTTCAAGGTTAACGATAATACTAAGTAGCGATGAATGCAATGGCGTTCCTCCTGGAAAAAAAAAGTATGGCACTTACGAAGCCATTTTGTTTGTCCCTTTTAAAACATTAAAATTAAGTCTGAAACTGAAAGTCCCTTTTTTAAATTGAACTATGACTTAGTCTTCTTGTATCGCGCTATATTTAATTGGTATGGTGATCTAATGATGTTTTATGATGGATGAAGTTCCTTTCATACGTCTACATCGAGCATATCAGACTGTTTTTCTTATTTCAATAAAAATATCGTAGGGGATCGGGGTCGTTTATGAATGATCTCAAGCTTTTAGGGGGAGGGGAGGTTCGTGAAATTGACAATTTGTAACGAGGGAGGGAGGGGGTAACAAAAAGTGATATCGCACATTTTGGTTGAAATATTTTTTATAGCAAAGTGTTTGTGCACTATAGCGTGCCATTAACTAGAGAAGGTTGTGGGGTAATGTGAGGTGGGGGGAGGGGGGGGAGAAGGAGGGTCAAATATGTTGAAAAAAAAAATAGGACTAAAGTTATGGACACAGCCCCTTATTCATAGTATTCCTTCATTCTTCACCGTCGAACCTATTTTAAGCAATGTATTATTTTGATAGATTTCTTCTTTTAAATATCTTCTGCTTTGTACTTATGCTGGGAAAATTCATTGTATAACATAAAGAACATGCTCATTACGTGATTGCGTAGAATTTTTCTAATTGCTTTTGCTTTTTGTTCCTCTCAAATTCGGCGGCAAGCCAAGTGTGTCATATCATACTAGAAAGTTGCATCTACAATTTCGTCTACCTTTTGGCCCTTTTTATCGATTTAACTCCTGTTTCTTAGTAGGACTCGTACAAGTTGTAAAAAATCTGCATCATGAGTTTTCTTAGAATGTTATAAAGATCTAGATCTGAAGTTTTTTAAAGCTAAATTTGTTACACGCATGTTGTGTATCTCCAATACAGTTTTTCAATGCAATAAAATTATTAAATTAAAAAAAAAATTATGAAATAAAAACAAAAAACCCGACTGCGTAAAAACCAAAAAAAAAAAAAAAAAAACTAAAAAGGAAAATGTATAAACTCAGTAGTTTAGAATGTTCTTAAGTACTACTGAATAACTACACCGTTGAAATAGTTTTATAACCGTACACAGATAAGACAAATCATAAATTCAAAAGCAGAATAGAAGGATCAACAGTCGAGGCCCATTCCTTTCTGATTCAAAGAAACCCGTAATAAAATTTGAATGAGCCCCGACTGTTGATCCTTCTATTCTGCTTTTCAATTTATGATTTGTCTTATCTGTGTACGGTTATAAAACTATTTCAACAGTGTAGTCATTCAGTAGTACTTAATAACATTCTAAACTACTGAGCTTATACATTTTTCTTTTTAGTTTTTTTTGGTTTTTACGCAGTTAGGTTTTTGGCTTTTATTTAATAATTTTTTATTTGACACTTTTTAGTTAATTTTTATTGACTTACATTTCGCAATCTTGTCATTTCATTGAGAGAGTTTGCTTGGCCGAACTTAAGTCAACCACAGCACAGCTATATAAACAGCCTGTATAACTCATGATGACGCGAAATCAAAAACGCCCCCCCCCCCCCCCCGTCAGTCAAATCTTTATCGCAAAACTAAAAAAAAACCTATCGAGAAAGTACACGTCGCGAAACTCAGTCCCTTGAATCAAGGAAAAAACAAATGCAACATATTAGAGATGAAAATCGCATTAGTAGACTTTCTTTTGGTGCTTATTGCACGGGTTTATTTTGATGAGGACTACAATCTGAGTGTCTTGCCTTCGTTACTCATAATACACTTTTTATTACAGTACAGAATACAAATAAAGAACACATGAAAGAATTCACATCAGAAAGAGGGGAAAGTACATCCGGAGCGAGTGTGTCTTGACCCACCGCCTCAAGTGGGAGAAGCAATCACTTAAACCACTCGGCCACTAAGATCCCAATTAGTAGACTTAGTAAACAAGAAAATTCAGGCAGCGAAAACTACCTGCACGCAGGTAGCGTGCGACACACCAAACGTGCGCCGATCCCGAACTGCCATATTTTGTCAACTGGTTGTTGATATGGTAAATTTTGATTACTGTCATGTGTTTAGTGACACTCCCAAAGGTTAAGACAAATCGATTGACGTAAGAATTACCAAAATTGACCAAGGCGTTTAACCCCTAGAACGCCACATAGGAACGGACATACATACATAGACTGATAAACACATTACCCTCTTTTGCGTCTCGCACGCGCAGTCGAATAAAAACGTAGTGCTTACCTGTAAGAAAAATGACACAACTCGAAACATGTTCTCGATTTCAGAGTTGTTAAGTACAACAGTTATGCATGAAATACACCGCCAGCTCGGTAACTTACTTAATACAACAGTTATGTTTCACGCAAAAAGTTTTACAGTTATACTATCTAAACAATACCGATAAAAAATGAATTTGTTTTTACTTTTGCCCGCTCTTGAATTTTTTTCTAGTTTTGCCCCTTTTCTTGCAGGTGAGAAATACGGTTCTCAGAAAAAGGCAAAATCGCTCACGTGGCGCAGTCGAACGTTTTTCTCGTTATCTTTTGAGGCACAGTGACTTCGTTTAAAGCCACCAATTTTTAAATTTTTTTAAATAAAATAAAATAATAAATCGATGTAAATAAAAAAGATTAGTGACCTCGAAGTTTTAAGCGTGGATGTTAATGCCTGAAAAGAAATTCAAAGATCGCACTTAGAGTAGTATACCTACACTATTCAGAAACTAGGCTGTCGAACCGCATCACTCCCTTTGAAGTCACCAAGGCAAAAACTCGGAACATTCAATTTCGCATTAAAAATAATGGACAAAAAAAGGCTCAACAAAATAGCTTTGGAGCTCTTTATTTTTTGCCACAAAATTTATTAATTTTTATTTTCAGTCTTAAAAAAAAAAAAAAAAAAAAGATGTGATTTCTCGGCAGTTCTGTCATAGGTTACGCCTCGCTGTAGGTCTCCTTTCTAGCTCAGTGACTGAATACCTCAAAAAGCAGTACTAGGATTCAAACAAAAATCAATATACAGTCGACTCCCGTTACAACGCGATCCGACTTACGCGAAATGGCTATAACGCGAGTTTTTTTAGGAGCAACGAATTTTAGAGCTAAAAGCGAATTTCTCGTTCTCAACACGAAAATATTTGGAAAGGAATTGTGATGCTAAGTTTCGGTTTTGTTACTGAATACTAAACATTAATTCATGAATGTACTTTCGTCCTTTCAGTATCACAAACTGCGCAAGTTCCCACATCCGCACTAGAAACATAGCATTGTAGGTGTGTATGTATCACCAATCCTCATATTTTTCATTTATTTATTCTAAGTATGAAAGGTGATGAAATATTGTGGCACATAGGGACGCTGTTTCTTCTAAAGTTTGAAGATGAAACAAAAATCGAAAGTTTGCGACATTTTAAGAAAAGGTAAAGATTCTTGATACGCTTGAACAACTAGAAAGTGGGTCGAAGGTAGCACGACAATTGGGTACTGGTGAATCTTTCCTACGTATATTGAGAAGGCAATCCGTGTAAATCCAAAGGGACGTTACTATAGATGTAAGTGTTATAAAAGTAAATGCAAAGCTACTGTACTTAAAATTTATTAGAATGACGATCAGATTGCACAGGATAAATCATCTTCAATTTTTAAGTTATAAATGTAACTTATTGTATTTACTGTATAGTACTCTTACAGTGGAGTGCTTTATTATTATTACATACTGTACGTACCGTACTGTTTTATTTTTGTCTCTTTCCCATTGATCATTTATTTTGCGCATCCTAACAGTATTTTATGTTGAATAATGCAACTTTTTTTAAAAAATGCGGTCAAAATTCAGTTCTTTATGTAAGAAACAGTAATATAGTTAAAACATGTCAAAAACAGTTTAAAAGGTTTTTAAATGCATAAAATGATTGGGTGTGTATTAAAAAAATCATATACACAACACTTTTCCACAACGCGAAATTTCGACTTACGCGATGAGTCTTGGAACGCATCCCTCGCGTAAGTCGGGATCCGACTGTACTGGTAGGATGGTAGGAACTAGTGCTGCTTATTTTTTGGTGTCAGTCTAAGATTTGTGTTGCAATCGGAGATTTTTCGCAATGAGCTTGTCAAAGATGTATCAAAACGTTAACCAATGATTCAGTCACAAATTTATGTGCAAATAGAAAATATTAAGTGGGCGTGATTAGTGTTTGGCGTCAATCGCTTTGAGTGGCGCAATCGAACGACTTTCTCGTTAAACTGTTATGCCAAAACTGTTATACCAAAAAACATTATGCAAGGATTGAAACGAAAATCAGAAATGAAAATCAATCCTGATATAATATGGATCAGAGTGATTGCTTTTCGGCGCCAGTTGTTCCAAAGGGCTAAATCTTAATTTTCGTTGCTTTCAAACTGATTTGATCGGCTGGTTAGTCAGTTGCATAAATCAATATTCCAAACATTCCACATACTAAATAAAGAATAAATACCTTTGTGCTGAGAATTAAAAAGTCAGTAATCCAACGTTATTAAGCACAAAACTTGCAAATGATTGCAGACACGTGTTTCGGTGTTATAAGGAACACCTTTTTCAATGCAAAAAAGTGTGAGCTTTTGGATGAAAAGTCATCCGAGAAAAGGATCTCTCGGATGACTTTCTCGGGGAGGATTCTAAAGGATTTTCTCGGATGACTTTTCATCCAAAAGCTCACACTTCTTTGCATTGAAAAAGGTGTTCCTTGTAACACCGAAACACGTGTCTGCAATCATTTGCAAGTTTTGTGCTTAATAACGTTGGATTACTGACTTTTTAATTCCACATACTGTTGTAATGCTCAAATGTTTTTTTTTATTTTTTTTTATTGGGCAATGCATGACACATCAAGTTTTAATTTCGTTACCTTGCGTTACTGCTAATTTTCAAATTGTTTTGAAATCACTTTAGTTCGATGCACGCATGCGCAACACAAAACATAATTAGTAATTTGTTAAATAAAAAATTACATGATGAAGCATTGTTTGGGTAGTGAATTGCAACATGCTGACTAGAATGCCTTGTTTCTTCATAAGAAAACCGGTAGTTTATTAATATGCTATTGTCTGGTTGCATTTTATACTTTTTCAGGACTTCTCCAAAGAAACATAAACTTTTTGCATTGAAAGGAAATGAATAGCTGTTTTTATATTTTAAGTGTTTTATATAAACATGAGGTACTTTTTTTTTTAGCGCAAGGATCTTAAAATTGCGGCGTTTTGTCTGATTAACAAAACTTGAAAGCATCGTTTAAAAGTTTATTCTCGTTTTTGGGGCTTACAATACTACCCCTTCTTTACTTGGCGTCGAAGCTATCCGAATTTGAGGCAGTTCATGAAAAAAATCTTTCAACGTAATTAATTTCCCATGAACTATAAAACTATGAAGTATCAATGTCAAGATAAATTGCTAAGCATAAAAGAATAATTAAAAAAAAGTCGTTTGAAACCAATTTACATTACATTTGCCTTATTTCTACAGTGAAAAACCTTCCATATAGGAGGACGTCCCCCTCCCCCCCCCCCCTCCTCCCACAATTACAGCACTACTCGATGCGTTGAATGAAAGTTGCATGCACAATGCACGTGTTTTAGAGATGCTTTAAAGTTTTTGTTAATTGTATTAACCTAAAGATTTTCAACAAAAAATCTCCCCGTTGAATGGAATAGGACAGTTTCCCAAACTGTGGTCCGCGAACCCCCGGGGGTCCGCAAGTCCATGCCAGGGGATCCGCGGTGCTTTCCAGCTAAAACGTCAAATATTATTGAGATAAAAGAACGAGTAACAATATTTTAATTCAAAAAGAAAGCACATTTATGAAGAACGCCCCCCCCCCCCCCCCCCGAAACTCTCGGAAGTAAACACACTACACATTAGCTAATTTTCTGAACATGACGAAGTTCATATTGTTAGAAAACTATATTAAGTAAAATGCAAATATTGAGGCACATTTTACAGATGGAATATTATGCTTCAAATAAAATATTTTTATTCCTAACTGAGTTTCAAATAGAATTTTTACTTCCGTAGCTCAAAATAATAATGTAGGAATGAAGAGCTCTGAAAAATATACAGAATATATAGATAATGAATCAATAAATTTAAAGGAAAAAAAAATTGACTGTGTCAACTTTTTTTTTTCCGCGTGCGCGTGCAAAAGGGGGGGGGGGGGGGGGTTCGCGAAGTTCGTAATTTTTTCGGAGGAGGTCCGTGGAGGTCTGAAGTTTGAGAACCTCTGCAATAGGAGTTTATAAAAAAGTAATAAATGTAACAAAATAATAAAATAAGTATTGTTTCTTGAATACAACACTCAAATTTGCAGTTGATCTTAATATCTGTGTAGTATTTTCATAAATTCCAAAGCTGTTTATAAAATTAACTGCAATTTTTGAGTGTATATCGAAGAAAGTATATATGAAGTTCATTTAAGTGTGAATCAAGCTTATAGACATAGGTTTTAGATTTATAAGAAAGGACAAAACATTTTTAATATTTTATTTTGAAGCTTTTCCGTTTTGAAATTTTTTTGAGGTGAAACTTTTTGAAATTTAAAACAGATTTATCTTTTACCTATCCTTATTTAAAAAAAAAAAAAAACAATAGTTATAAAATAACTGTTCACTTATGTTGTTTCTAGATGTATTGCGCATAAATAACTTAAATTTACCGCTAATCTGCTCTAAATGTTGCAAGTATATCAGTTTATGTATTCGAATGCAAAATAAATTTGAAACACACATGGACTTCATGGGGGGGGGGGGAGTGCTTTTAAAAACGCTTTGAATCTGACGACTTAACTTGAATGAAAGCTTTGGAAAGCTGTTTTATTTGTAAAATTTCAAACGGTTAAAAATTTAAAAATCTCAAATCTATGCTTGTTCAACTTTATTAATAAAATTAACTTCATGATTGCTAAAACAATTTTATAATTAAAATTACTCATTGGAAAATATTTCAAAATGAACAACTGAGGTTTCTTTTTTTTTTTTTAATTTATTTGCTTCTGAAACACGAGTATGTCCTGTCCACGCTTTGGAGGTCTATTATTTTTAATACCGCAGCCACGTTTTACGTCGTTATAGATATATCTCGGCGCTGAGGCACCATAAACAGTCAGGAAAAAATATTGAGCTTTAAGATAAGTAGAAGACAGATCAACAAAAAGGTAAAAGCGATTCCTGTCACGCACCTGAAAAGCAAGACTAAAAGAAACAATGGTGTGCGCAGCTTTTTCTCTTTCCCCTTTCATTCTCTCGAGCGTTTTCAAGGACCGTTGGAGGATTGGAATGTCCTAATGCTTCCCCATCTGGCGATTCGAATCCGTTCGATTAGAATGTTTCCTCTTTCACGTTTTGGTTTTTATTAAATCATGACTTGATAACTATATTTTCTTGTCAAAATGTTCGAAAAATTGTCTGGTGTAGGATTTAAAGGTAGCTGTTTATATTAAAATAGATGGCGGGGGTGGAGGGGGAGCGTATTGAGTGGAGCTTTCAATATTTTATTTTTTGCTGGCCGTTAGCTTGATTGCTAGTTTTTTTTTTTTTTTTTTTTTTGTCCCTTTCACAGATTTTTATAGTCTGACTCTGCAAAGTTGACTTCCCCGATATGTTGAAGCTTGAACGATTCCGCTTGTTAAAATTGGGATAAGAAATGCCGGTGTAAGTTGCAACAGGTATTACTGGAGCTATGCCGATCTCTCCTTTTTCAACCCAAACTGAAATCATCTTGTGCAAGGTCATGAGCTACACGAAAGAACTATCGTGTATCACATACGTGTATCTTATCAAAGTATAAGATACATATGTAGTTTATTGGATGCGAATTGAATAATACCAACCTTATCAAGAACCGAACCAGCTTCTAGGTTTAGGAGGGGGTCATTTAGATTTTCAGAAACGGGGGGGGGGGGGGAGTGGGGCAGTCAAGGTGTAATTTTCTCTCTCAAATAGTGGTTCTGGTGCAATGTGTTCGAAATTTCCCAAAAATGCAGTATAAATAAGGCTAGTATTGTTTCGCGTAAGGGAGGACAGGGGCCCATAACCCCCCCCCCCCCCCCACTCTCCTGTATCCGCGTTTGTATCTCTACACAGTAGCGCACGTAGACTTCGGTGTGCCCCCCCCCCCCGCAAGATTTAATTTTGCGCCCCCGATAAGATTATTTTTTAAAAATATTAACATAGTGCTACATAGTGCGCGCACGGGGGCGGGAGGGGGGGGGGGCGTGCATCGAGGGTTGCGGGGGTGCTACGTACGCCACTGTTTCTCATGTATAGACTGTACAACTGATCGTCATCCAGGAGAAAATTCCCGCTGCGCGAGAATTTTATGGTAATTATTATCGTCCGGATGTGTACTGTCACCCATCCTAATATTATGAGAACAATTTAGACGCAGCCTGTATGGTACATACGTATAGTCATAGTATATCTGTGAAAATGTGGCAAGTACGAAATGTATCTCCTCCGAAATGCAGATGCTAATCCAGTATCGATTTTCCGAAAACGTCTGGTGCGGGACAACTCCTCGTCTAGACGAGGAGCTTTCCCCAGAATCCGAGAGATCATCGATCTCGTCTTCAGCGACCTTGGCCTGGAAAAGATGTGCTCAAGTTTAGCAATTTTTAAAGGAATTCTGTGGGTGCATGCATACATGAAAATGACAAAACAATTGAAATTTGAAGACAATACAGGACAGGGACGCCACGAACTTTAATTCCAACTGACCGAATTAAACTCCGAATTCTACCGAGTAATAAATAATGTCGTGAGCATGCACACATGTGGTAAATTCTTAAATTTTCCAGCAACAGAACACCAGTAACAGTAATTGAATCCTAAATCGTGACCAATGGGATGTGAAAGGGAATTTCTTTTTCCAGAAAAGCAGTACTGGGTAAATAATGTTAAAATATTTAAATCAACTTCACAAAATGTTGCAAAATGTAGATAAGTTGAAGAAAACTTTTTATTTTCTACTTAAAGTAATTACAATTAAAAAAAAAAAAAAAAACTGAAAACTGAATTTGTGCAATTTTGATGATAACGTGAATAAATTCGTGAATGTTTTATTTCACATTTTTGTAGTTAAACTCTCGTTAGTGTTGTTAAAAGTATGATTATTTTTCAATCATAATAGTAATAAAATGCCATTAATATATTACATATTTGGTAGAAGAAAATGGTTAAATATTTATACTTTGTCTCACAATTTCTTTATGTTCCTCTAACTTTTCATTTAAAAAATAATCAGAAAAATATATTGCTTCTCCCAGCTAATGTGAATTTCGGTAAAACTAACCCACCCCCCGCCCTCCCTCTACGAAACACACCTTTTAAAGAAAAAGAAAGAAATAACGAAATTTTGTGTTAATTATGATCGCTTTCCAAAGTGCTAATTGTAAACAAGGCTCGGTGAGCGATGTTCAAAAAAAAAAAAAAAAAAAAAAAAAAAAACACAGTTTATAAGGAATTAATTTTAAAATGAAGGTGAATCATTGCTGCAGAACAGATCAATTGAGTTCTAAAGTGTATGAATTGAACCATCATTTCCAAAAACAGAATAACTTTTTTCTTGAAAAAGATGTATTACTATTGTTTTTCCCTGACGGGAAAGGGGGGGGGGGGGCATAACGTTTCATTCACAAATTCAAAAATTCGGAGGGAAAAAAAATCCGCAAACCTGGGGGGGGGGGGGCGCAAATTTTCTTGATTGTTTTTAAATGCATCAATTGTTACTGGGTTTAGAACATAAAATATTCCTAAACGTACTGAACTAGAACTTCAAGTAAAATCATGGACCGATCCAGAAATTGTTCAAGGAGGGGGGCGGTTAATTCTTTCGTTTACCTATACTTTAATTTGCACATGCTTGTGGGGAGAGGGGGGGGGGGGGGAACCACATCATTTTTATCTGGCACAACTAAAATATAGAGATTTATCCAAGGAGATCCTCGATCTATCTCTTTGACGTAACAGACAGTTTTACAAAGCATTGAAGGGGAGCATTATCTAAGGTATCCCAAAACACAAATTTGGTAACATTTTAAATCCCGCCAAGAACCCACAATAATTGAAATTTCCCAAAACAACTAAAGCAAGTATAGTGGGATTTCGGGCGGCTACATTTTTTAAAACCGTTTGTGTTTCAATAGCCATATAGAACAAGAAGTTCTGCCTAGAACTAGACGAGCCTACTTTCCCGTATACTTATACTACTCTCTAGTACCTGATCAGTATTCTCAAAAATAGCTAAAATTGCAAATTTTTTCAAACATACTTTTAAGCTGATTTTTAGGAATAAAATATTCCTCACTCATCAAAAAAAAAAAAAAAAAACACGAACAAATAAAATAGCAGCAACTTTTAAACAAAGCAGCTAATACACTTTTTTAGATTAAAAAAATTTTTTAATAGCTTTCAAAATGAAAAATTAATAAGTAAAATTAATAAGCTCATTAAAATAAATACATCATATCAAAAAAAAAAATCGTTTCTTTTTGCCCTGTTGCCAAAAACATTTTTTAAAATGAATTAATGCAATTACTAAAAAAAAAAAAAAACAATAAAATGTCAACTTAAAGAAATAATTTTCTTTGTCAAAAAAAAAAAAAAAAAAAATCGTCTGCGCATATCTTATGTAGAAACATAAATGACTTCGTGTTGATTCGCCGGTAACTGAATACTTAAATTTAAACTTTATCGTGAAAATAAAAACAAGTCATATCAACAATAAGTATTTCACAGTTAAAACCATAGCTGCGGAGTCGGAGTCAATCTCATTTTGAGATAAAGGAGTCGGAGTCGAATATCCAAGAATCGGAGTTAGTCATTTGTCCATAAATTTTTGCCAAAGCTACGAAGTCAGAGTTGAAGTCAGGGAGTCGGAGTCCAATTAATTGTCGGGCACAGGAATCGGAGTCGGAGTCAGGTGCCTCTGAATTCTCGAAGTCGGAGTCTGGAATTTGGCGTCAAGAGCTATTTCTAACAAAATTTGTTTGAAGTAAATCCGCCTTCAAGTACGGAATCTACATTGACTTTCAGTTTCCCCGTAGGCGCTAATGTTAAGGGATTTGAACAGTTCAAAATTGAACGGAAAATTGTTCAAATCAAAAAGATATTTTATATACAAGTTTTTCATCAAAAGCTTTTTCCTACAAAGTTTGTTTGAAGCAAATTCGCCTCACAGTTCGGAATTGCCTTGAATTTCCCCCGTAGGCGCTAATGTTAAGTTTTTTTGAACTGTTCAAAATTGAACAAAAAATAGTTCAAATCACAAAGTAAAATATGGGAATGAGGTGTCCTCGCCGAGATCTTTCGAACAAAAAAAAAGTTTGTTCAAATCGGACTATTCATTCAAAAGTTATTAGGGGGGGGGGGGGGACAGACAGACAGACCAACAGACATTTTTCCCCATCTCAATACCCTACTTTCCAATTTTTAATTTTTCGATACTTATTTAATTATTTTATTTATTTTTGATTTTTTTTTTGTTTTTCGGGATATTTTTAAGATGCATTAAGCCTTCTTTCATGCTTTTTTCTTCTTTTTCTGACTTTTACTGGGAAAGTAGGCTAAAAAGCTTTAAACTATGTTAAAAAAAAAAAAAAAAAAAAAAAAAAAAAACTGAAATCTTTCTAAACAAGTGATGTTTCACATGTCCAAAACAATTTCATGTTTTGGAAATTCTTCAATTTTTTTTTTTTTTTTTTTTTGCATAAATATCGTGCTTTCGTTTCTAACTAATTACTATTTCGGACCTTATATTTATTGCTATTTTAATTTTATGGATGAATCACATCAAAGCGAGGTGTTTTGAGTTCTTTCAGTTAAAACAGAAAATGAATAAAATTAGCTATTGTTTCTCACAATTATTACTGACCTAGGCAACGCCGGGTATTTTTGCTAGTGTAACATATTAAATTGATTTTAATCGATAAACCATCTTTAAACAGCAGTAAGCATTCGCCATTAGTTCACAATTATATTTTAAAAATCAAAATTAATTATTGAATATTCATGAGAAAATTGATGCAAATTAAAGAAGACAAAAGATGTGTTAAATGATACATATCTGGGAACATAAAAGTTCTACTTCTCTACTTCTTGAGCAGACACTGGATTTTGGAAGAAAGTCGTATGTCACTTTTATGCAGAGTTAACATTTATATTGTTGGGGGGAAAAAAAGCTTTTTTCTTTCCTTCATTGCATCGCATAAAACAATTCTAAAAAGAAAGCAATCCTGTACGTTTCAAAAAAGAAAAGTACAATACAATTGACCATAGTGTTTTAAAATTTAATATAGTAAATGATTTGGTTTCTTTTTAAGCTAATTTCGTTCTTTTGAAATTCGATTGAATGAAAACTTTTTCAACGCCTGAAATGAATTTCAAATTCTGAATTAGGATTTATACAAGTTAAAAAGTGCGCCATCTTTGGATTCAACAGAAATAAAGTAAAAGCACAGAACCGTAACTGTTTCCATTACTAAGCATAATGCAGTAAAGTTGCGCTCCTGAAGCGCGTAAAACTGCGTTACTTCGCAGAAATTCTGGACTCATCGATCTCGTCTGGACATTCGACCTTGACTCTAAAATGGAAAAAAAAGTTCTATTAGCATTTTTTCGTACTTCTTGCTCACAATTCATTTTGTCGAATCACTTTATCTAAATTTTTTAAAAAATACAATCATCATTTTCCAACTGATTATGATTTAATGTTCAGTACTTCAGCTTTTTAAAAATGTTAGTTCAATTTTCATTCTTGATTATGATTTTTTTATCGATTGAGGTAGGATATTGACAAATGTGAAAATTTCGTCAGTCTATAAATTTCATGGAAACGCTATCATTTATTTTGCGATGCAGGAGATTCGACCGGGAATGAACAACTGGATCCCGCTATTTCACCTTATAGGCTGGGACGTGCACAGAAATTTTGGGCACCGTTACAAATACCTTTTTTCGGCCCCCCTCATTATTGTTTGCCCCTACGTTCCTGCATATTTCACCCCTCATTTAAAAAATCTCGAGCCTCCTTCAGGCTCGGGCCGAGCTAACAGGTGTTTAGTTTTTCAGCACAGCGAGAACCTTCAGCTTTTCTTTAATTTTCAGAAACTTTCTCTTTTTCTTTCTGTTTTTACAAATTTTAGATGGAATAGTGCTCTTAAGTTTCATTATTTCATCAACTTTCGCATTTAGAATGAAAAAAAAAAAAGGGTAAATACGGAGTAGTTATTTGTTTGTATAAATAAATCTGTGTTCAGGCTAAGTACATTGTGGGAACTTCCGCTGCCAGTGATGCTAAAGGGATGAAGGTCCATACACGAAAAAAATATTTTTAGTAACGAAAAACAAAGCCGCTACCTTCCTACCGCGATTCCTTTCTGAAAAGTTTCGTGTTACGGGCGAGGAATTCGCGTTAGGTCTAAAATTATTTACTGGTGAAAAAATCGCGTTATAACCATTTCGCGTAAGTCGAATCGCGTTGTAGCGGGAGTTTTCGCAATTCCACGTTTTCGCAATTCATATTCTTTACCATTTTTAAAAAATAAAATAGATTGCAAGGAATTTCTGAACTAGGGTGCAGGATTTGTTTATTTGAAATGTGCGTTAAAATGAAGGATTATCCCCACTGCCGAAACTTAAGATTTGAGATCGATTTAGTTATGTTACAAAATTGCACGAAGTCATTCGTTGGATTTGTTTTAAAACTTCGTTTGTTAACAAATAGATAAAAAAAGACTAATTTTTTACTTTGATTAAAAAATTGGATACTTGTTATGAAAAAATGCACGAATGAAAACCAATCATAGATAAACAGGTAAAAGAATAAAACTAAAAGGTGTTTTACTATATACTTATTTTTCGACTCCCACCCTTGACCTAAATTTGTGTGATGCGTGAGATGAATAAAGCTGTTGATCAAAATTCGTGAACTAAAGTTGGTCAGCATTTAAAGCTTTAGAATTCCTTTAAATTATAAAAAATAACGCTCTTTCGTAACATTGCTCCAACCGACATTCGTTCAAACGAAATTTTGATGTTAAGTTTATTTAATAGTGAAGTTAAACAATATAAAACTTATGTACAAAATTAATGTATGCGCGGCAATGCTGCCAAAAAATCAGTTTTCGTAACCAGTATCGATAAAAGAAATTTTGTCGAAAAATAAATTTTATTCATATGTCAGACAGACCGTCCGATTTTTCATGAAGAAACATATTTTTATTCCCCTATATAAAAATATAGAAATCAAGCTTGTATATGTATTTTCTTTTTTTAATTATACATCTTACTACTTACATTTGCCTACTTCGATGTTTTTGAATTTTTAATTTAAAATTAGTTTTTGTTATTGTGTAATTGTAATGTAATAGTGTACTATGAATACAGATAATGACCTGTTACCCGACAAAACCCCTCTTTTTATATAATGTATGTACTGCAAATAATGTGAATACCACATGAGGTGAATTTATGACTTTACTTTGGAAAATCCAACTAAGAGTTTATACAGCCTAAATGAATCGATTGTTTGAAATTTACGAGAAACTTTTTATTTTCAACTAGCCGCCTTCGGCGACCAGCTGGTCCGCCTTTTTAAGCAATTCGCCTTTTGTGCCAGGGTTGCCGCCTTCGGCGGCTGCTTACACAATTTAGCGACGGTATTAATCAATGTTTTTCTCTATATATCAATATTATCATTCGCCTTTTTACGCCAATGTTGACTTCTTCGGCGGCTGCTTAAAAAAATTGTCGATGGTATTAATCAATCTTTTTCTCTATACATCAATATTATCATTCGCCTGTTTACGCCAAGGTTGCAGCCATCGGCGGCTGCTTAAATAAATTTTGTGTTGAATAAAGTATTTTCTGGATCTATCTCCCGTTATGTCCTTTAGAATATTTTTAAGGGGGGGGACGAGGGGAGGCACAAAGGGCATACATGCAAATTTTGTCGGAAAATAACAAAAAGCATTTCCACTTTTATGTGAAAGCATTGTTTTTCAAAGTCATGGTGTGTGTTTGTGAGGGGGTGGGGGCAATTGATCCCCCGTTGAAGTTCCTCTATTTCTTACGGTCCATCTACTGTATCCACCTCTATATTTGTCCACCTTTCTATCTATCTATCTATACAATCCATTCATATCTACCTCTGATAGTAATTAACAATCCTTTCTATGTAAAAAAAAAAAAAAACATTTTTTGCCCACTTAATATCATTTCTCTATCTACCAAACATAACCACCAATCCCTACAAAAATCATGCAAAAAACCGCGGACTTTATTTATTTACTTAAAATTACACGCAAAGAAAAGGCTCTATGTTCCCTGTAGTGTGCAAAAAGCAGCGCATGCAAAAGATTTAAAAAAATCACCGCTTTTACTGAATTAAAATGCGCAAAAATATTTGACCAAAAATAAATATAGCAAACAGTCCAGAAAAAAAAAAAGAAAAAAAGTCGGAAAAATAAAGATATGAAATCTCTGAACGTTAAAAAAAAAAAGTGAAGAGAAAGCAAACGATTTCAGTTAGGTCACATGATGAGGAAGTGCGGAACTCAACCGGCAACGCTTGCTTACAGGTCACGTCGTGTTCTGCATTTAAAAAATTGTAAAAAAAAAACTATTTCGTATTTTTAAAAACTTTTTTCTTCTGAAGGGAGCGGAATGTTTTTACTATTACCAACTAAAATTTTGGAATTGAGGGCTCAATACTTCTTGCAGGATGGGTTTCGAAAAAAACTAAACCCAGAAAAAAATGCGAAATAAAGGCTTTTTAAAAAATTTATAAAAAATACAAACATTGCTCTATCTTCAAAATTTTTTCATTCATCATATTTAAAATTAAATTTCCTACACTATAGTACAAAAAATATTTGTGTGGTGCGATTGGTTCGGGGTCTGTGAGGTAAAAAATATTAAAAAGTGCAAAAAAACGCATAAAACATTAAATAACTTTTTTTTCTATTAAAAATATCAAAAATCGAAGCCCGAGGTGCACATCTTCAGCAAAAACTGCACCAGTATTCCAAATTTCCTCTTTCTAGGCCTTAGTTTTCCCGGGAAGCGCGCCACACACACACACATCTTATTTTATTATATGTATAGATTTATAATTTAAATTCGTCGTGTATAGAGATTGGAATTGTCAGAAAAATACCGGGAATTTGGTGGTGGGGGGAGGGGGAGGGACTTTTTCCCGAAAGAGCTTATACAATCTAATGTTTTTTTCTCTTTTTTTTTTCGATTTCAGTATCCCACATGAAAACGCTAACTTTGATAAATGCCATCAAGTAATATTTTTATCTCATTAAATCTGTAAGATTTTATATGCAGAACAGAATTACATCAATAATATCAATTAGTGAAAACTATTATCGCGTTATATATAGTCCATTTAAAATGTTTGTATACATGTACACATTTGTACAAATGTGTGTACAAACTTGCTTGCAATTAACTGAAAATAAATCATCAAAGGTTTTATAATTAATAATAATAATAACCTTGCAAGTTACTGTCACATCTTATCCCAAATTAATATTTGAATGATAATTTGGCTAATTTGGATAATTTTTGGTATTTTGAACAAGGAAACTTCTTGGCATTTATGAAGTTAAGGAATTTTTTAACAGCAAATGCTTAATGTAAGCATAAATTAAGAAGAACAAAAAATGTATGAAATATATATTGCATGCATTTTTAAATAGTTAACATTTTATGCTTTCTGAGAAAATATAACTATTGATACTTGAAAAAATAAACCCTTATTATTTTTTTCGGGTATTTTTTCCACCCCAAAATTTCCGGAGATTTTACACCTCTAGTCGTGCATATTGAAGAAGAAAAATAAAAAGTCAAGAAATTGGCAACAAAATATGATATGTTTTCTGTAATATATAAGTAGAAAACGAGGATGCAAATTTTCCGCATTTGATCACAGTTATGCATTGTGGATTAGCTTGTCTGTAACTGCAACGGTGTGTGACAAACCACCAAAGCATGCCAGCTACGAAACAATGGCAGCTGCCTATCGGAACTCCATTGTAGCTATGTATGTTATATTTATTTATTCGCGTTTTTATTCCTGCTCGCCCGAGTGTGGATGCTTCAAATTATGTTTTGTTCTGACTTTTTCTCTCTATTTTTATTCTAAGGCAACTGTTTTTATTTTTTCCAACAAAACGCTTTGATGCCCTTAATGAAGTTTGGTGTCCTCCATTTTGCGCTATGAGAAAAGGTCGGTAAACTTGAACTCGGGCTGCTATCATGTCTAGTAAATCTTCTCTCCCTTGTCAGATTCTTTGTGTTCAATTGTATCTGTTGAGTTCTTTTCATTCGGTATGCAAGCGAATCCTTGCATTGTTCTCAAATGTGTGCATAAAATTTAAAATGCGTATTTCAGGGTGGCGACAGATCAGGGAGATCAGGGAAAAGTCAGGGAACTTTACCAATCAGGGAAAAAATCAGGGAAATATCAGGGAATTTTGAAAAAATAGCAAAAAATCAGGGAAAATTGATTTTATGAAGAAATGTTTTTTTTTTAATTTACAAAATTAAGTACTCTAATTCCCTACGCATTTTCCGCCAATTATCTGTTAAAAATAATGTTAAATTAATGAGGTGCAATTATATACTGTCGCATATTTGTGCATCTTTTTTCCTCAACGTCAAAGTATTGAATCTTACTTATTAACCACAGGATGAACTTCCTAAGATTGTTTATTTTACTGTTAGGTTGTTTATTTTACCTAGCTTGAAATTTCCTTTTACAGTTTCAATGCTATGTAAAATAAACAACCATACAGGCAAAGAGGAAGCCTTCATTAATGTCTTAGCTCCTTTGCCTTTATTCCATTGTCTCGAAGTAATTAAGTACTGTAATCATTATTTCAGGAAGAAATCTTTGTTTTTTGAATTAATACTATAAAAGCTTAAAAGTTATTACTTCTTCGGGTTTTTAATTTAATTGCTAAAATTGAACTTTAAATTAAAATAACTTTGTTTTTTGCCGTTATACCATTTGTTGTCACCGCGGATTGTAAAGGTTTTCTTTTCTTCAGACTTAAGTATAATTCTTTAATTTTATAACAAAGTTGTATTATTCTTTTATATATTTTGAAATTAACTAATTGCTTTTTTTTTCTTTTTTTTTCTTGCATTTCAAAGTTGTTTGTTACAAAAGCAATCTAAGATTTTTTTTTTCGTTACATACTGAAATCATTTGAAATAAAGTTAACTTGTGTACTTAAGTAAATATCTTTATTTTTTTATTGTTAAAATGCTGTATTCATTCATTAAAACCTATGTTCTTGATTAAAGAAAAGCTTCCTGTGAATGGATGTCAAATGGTTTCATCAGTTTTGCATAAATATGTCAATTAGTTATATAAGAATAACTACATTACTTCTATTCTTTCACTATTACTTGTTATTCTTGCAACAATTATTATACTGTTTGAAAACTTAGTTCAAAATAATTTCAATTACTTTTTAGTTCTATCATAAATACACATATGTTTTTAAGAGTAATTTTAATAGTTCCTTAAAATTCTTATGCTAAGTGGGTTCTGGAAGTAAAGTATTTTTTTTTTCTATAATCTTTCCGTGTATAAAAATTTAATATACTGTTTCGTAGGTCCCCCCCTTCCCCGAAAAAATTGTCTTTTTTTTTTTTTTAAACCATTTTATTAAAGTAGCATCTTTTTAAAAAATATCTTTAGTTCAACAACTTTACACAACTTAAAACGTTTAAAATACTGCATTTTATACAAACATACAATGGATTTCAAGTAGAGCAAAGAAAGAAAACCATTCTCATTGGTAATATAAATCAGGGAAATTTGGTGAACTTAATCAGGGAAATCAGGGAAAAGTTAGGGAACTTTTTTTCACAGTTTCTGTCGCCACCCTGTATTTGAAAACTCACGTTTTAAAGATCATTTGCGATGATCCTTATTTTTTGCGGAATTTACCCCCCCCCCCCCCCCCCGATTGGTTTGAAGTTGCATAACTGATAGTAGGGGAATGTGGGGGAAAGTGAAATAATTAGGGATTCCTAACCGCTTTCAAAATGAACAAGTGGGAAATTTGTTCTGAAAATTTCTATACATAAAGGAAGAGCAATATATTGTAGAATAAAACTTGCACTGAAGCATTATTATTTTTATTTTTGTTAGTAAATTTGTACCTGAAAAAAAAGTTGTAACTTTTTCATTTTCTTTTTTTTTTCATAAGTCAAAGTGAACATTAAAGTATTTTTCTAATGAAATATTTTCTATTCGGTTATTAATGGTATATTTGATCAAACAAATAAGTAAATAAAAGAATGGATGAAATGAAAAGAAACTGAAGTAACAAATGAATAAATCAATAAATAAACAAGTTAAAAAATGACAAAAAATAAATCAGTTAATAAAGTTAGTAGTGAATGAATAAGACAATTAGCGAGTGAATGAATCACTTTATTCAGTAAGTTACCGCCCTGTAGCCAGGGCTAAGGCAGAAATACATGAAATACACCGCCAGCTCAGTCAATTCCAGCCGAGGACTGCAGTTTCGTGCTTATTAGCACTCATCAGCCCGGCATAGGATTCACTGAGCTGGAGGTGGAAAACCTCTTAAGGAAGTCAAGAGTGCCATACAAACTGGTAGCTAATACAGAATTAGCACTGACCAGACGAATGACTGAGCTGGCGGTGTATTTCATGTATTTCTGCCTTAGCCCTGGCTATAGGGCGGTAACTTACTGAATATACCTGCCTTGCCTTCAATATTCGAGTTGAACCTAACCATTGCTTCGGTCATTCGTCTGATCAGTGCTAATTCTGTATTAGCTACTAGTATGTTTGGCACTCTTGGCTTCCTTAAGAAGTTTTCCACCTCCAGCTCAGTCAATCCTATGCCGGGCTGATGAGTGCTTATAAGCACGAAACTGCCGTCCTCGGCTGAAATTGACTGAGCTGGCGGTGTATTTCATGAATCATTTTGTGTTCGTCCCCTTGATCTTTTATCAAGGATACAGGCTGCGAGATGTCGTATCAGAACAAAAAAGTTTCCCAACTTGTTTAAGGAGACTCAATTTCATCTGACAGTAGGTGTGGATATGCTTATCCTCATTTTTCTTTATCACCACTCCCTTATTCCATTATCTTGTGCACTATTTTCAGATTTCTTCTCTATATCTTGGTGCTCTTACTTTCTTTTTTGATTAAATAATATCTTTGGAACTTGGAGATACAGAAATCTGAAACATGTGGGCGAATTGCAGATTTAAAACTAGGCAAATGAAGATACATAAATAATGGATAAATTCAGATTTTTCCACATTTTCACCGTGGCGCCGCGCCGTTGCGATCCTTACCCTATTTCATTAGTCGAATTTCCAAGTGTTTTGTTCGTGATACTTAATTAATGAATCAGTGCATTATTTTCGATTTTTGGCAATATTTTGAAAGAACCCTATTAACCTTGTCTTTAATTCAGTTCTCTAAAAACTTAACAGGAAAGTAGGTTTATAAAACTGAAAGTAAGGCTATAAGATGGATTAGAGTTGTTTCTATCTGCGTGTCCCCCACCCTTCAATTTGAGAAGAGTATAATGATTTGAGTATATATAATGCTCTGAGTAAGTATAATTTACATGCAGGAGGAAAAAACACGTATTTTTAGCCTACTTTCCCAGTAAAAATCAGATGAAAGAAGGCTTAATACATCTTAAAAATATCCCGAAAAACAAAAAAAAGTCAAAAATAAATAAAATAGTTAGATAAATATTGAAAAATTAAAAATTGGAAAGTAGGGTATTGAGATGGGGAAAAATGTCTGTCTGTCTGTCTGTCTGTCGGTCTGTCTGTCGGTCTCTGTCTGTCTGTCTGTCTGTCTGTCGGTCTGTCTGTCGGTCTCTGTCTGTCGGTCTGTCGGTCTGTCTGTCTGTCCCCCCCTAATAACTTTTGAATGAATAGTCCGATTCGAACAATTTTTTTTTTGTTAGAAAGATCTCGGCGAGGACATCTCATTCCCATAATTCATTTTTTGATTTAAACAATTTTTTGTTCAATTTTGAACAGTTCAAAAAAACTTAACATTAGCGCCTACGGGGAAATTCAAATCAAAAATAAATCTTGAACTTAGAAGCGAAGTGGCTTCAAACAAACTTTGTAGGGAAAAACTTTTGATAAAAAACATGTATCGAAAATATATTTTTGATTTGAACAAGTTTTCGTTCAATTTTGAACAGTTCAAATCTCTTAACATTAGCGCCTAAGGGAAAACTGAAAGTCAATATAGATTCCGAACTTAAAGGCGGATTTACTTCAAACAAACTTTGTTGGAAATAGCTCTTTACTCCCGACTCCGACTCCGAGAATTTAGGGGCACCTGACACCGACTCTGACTCCTGTTCCCGACAATTAATCGGACTCCGACTCCCCGACTTCGACTCTGACTTCGTAGCTTTGGCAAACATTTATACACGTAGGACAAATGACTGACTCCGATTCTTGGATATTCGACTCCGACTCTTTTATCCCAAAATGAGATTGACTCCGACTCCGACTCCGCTGCTCTGGTTTTAACTGTGAAATAATTATTGTTGATATGATTTGTTTTTATTTTCACGCTAAAGTTTTAATTTAGGTATTAGTTTTCGGTGAATAAACTCGAAAAATATGCGCAGACGATTTTTTTTTTTTTTTTGACAATGAAAATTATTTCTTTAAGTTGACATTTTATTGTTTTTTTTTTTTTATTTTGGTAAGTGCATTAATTCGTTTAAAAAATTATTTTCGGCAACAGGGGAAAAAGAAACGATTGTTTTTTATATGATGTATGTATTTTAATGAACTTATTATTATTTTTTCGTTTTGAAAGCTGTTAAAAAATTTTTTTAATGGAAAGAAGTGTATTAGCTGCATTGTTTAAAAGGTGCTGCTATTTTATTTGTTCGTTTTTTTGAAGAAAAGTAAGGAATATTTTATTCTTAGAAATCAGCTTAAAATATTAAAAAAAAAAATATGTTTGAAAAAATTTGCGATTTTAAGCTATTTTTGAGAATATTGATCAGGTACTAGAAAGTAGTATGGGTATACGGGAAAGTAGGCTCGTCTAGTCCTAGACGGAACTTCTTGTTTGCTTAAAAAATTCGATCAGGACATCTCATTCTTGCATTTCAAATTTTGTTTTATGCAATTAACTGTTTTGAATTTTGTATGAATAGTTTTTGTTGAAAGAAGGATTTTATTATTTTTTGAGAGTACTTTTTAACCGGAAAATTTTTAATACCGGTGCCTACGTAAGACATTCAAACTTTTCTCCCAAAACCTTTTTGACGCAAACGTATTGAGTCGACGTCAATTGAGATTTAGAAAATCGTTGATACTATGCAATACGGGAAAGTAGGCTCGTTTTTTTTTTTAGTTTCGGACGAACTTCTTGTTTTGCGATCGGGAAGAGGAGACTTCTTAATCTACTAGGGGTCTGTGATAAAATGTTTATCTTTTGCTACCCGTAACTATTTTTCTAACCCCCATAACTTTTTGAGTGTCTTAAAGCTTCAACCGATGGAAATGACGGATTACTGCACATTTGCGGAAATCTAATGTGATTAAAGTACAATTCGAGCATCTCCGTAAATAGACTTTTGCTTCGGGGAGGGTTTTACCAAGCACATTTCTTGAGAAACCTGCATAATCAAATTTCTTTTCGTTCGTATATCTATTGATTTCCGTAACACTAGCTTATTTAAAAGGGGGGGGGGGAGTCCTGCTTAAAAGGCATATCTGCTAAGAAATAATGTCTTTGTGTGCACTACTATGACTTCCTTGTAAGTCTGTTAAATTATAAAATTCTCAGTAAAAAGTTTTATAACAAAAAAAAAAAAAAAATTGTTTTGAATAGTTTCCAAAAAGTTCGGAAGAAGTTTGAACCCTAAAAACCTCCCCCTTGCATACTGCCCTGAATTCGAGGAAGCATTCTTCCTTTATGGACACACTATTAGTCGTTTGAATTATTTTAATTTTCCCTGTTGCTTATTTCAGTGTTTTAGTAATTGCTTTGCTTCTTACGATATTAAATATCGTATTATATTCTGAACAGAGCATCAAAAGACGTCCCCTTAGAAAATTAGCTCATTTTTCTTTGAGGAATTCCTTTAAAAAAACAACAAAAAAACAAAAACAAAACACGCTTATTCGATCTATATCTAATTTGCAGAGAGCTAACGGAACGTGTCCTGTGGAAGATAGTTATTTTTGCACCTGTCACGCAAAAGTCATTTTGTCTTTATATTTTGCTTGCCCCTGGTTGGAGTGCCTGATTACTGTTGGAAGTCGATGATTCCAAATACAGGTGTACTTTGGCGAAATGCTGGCCGATAAATAATTTTCTATGATGGCTGATTGACAGTTGCAGCTGCGCGGTTCTATATTTATCGAAAGAAGCCGTAATCATGCAGGTTAATCTTGTATAATAAGTTGTTACAGGACTTACTGATCAAAGAAACATATGTTGTAAATGTGCGACGCGACACTTTTTCATCAGAACTACCAAGCTGCGTATCTAAAATTTTTTCTTTATGTAATAAGTTACTATTTGGAAGGAAATGCTAAACTTGTATCGACAGACAAAGAATCGACAGACTTTTATAAAAACTATATTATTAAAAATAAATAACACAAACGACACCCAACAGCAGGGCTGTGTTTTTTACGCAAATCGGGTATAATGGTTTAAATTGTCGAAAGCCCCCGGTGTCAAAAACCCTAAATTGGTGAATGAAAGTTTGCTAAAGAAAGTTTTCAAAATGTTATCATGTGCCTTTGATTTTTTTATTTAAATCTCCTAGTTTTTGCTAGGGTGAACTAACTATCAATACGTCGAAAGATGATAAATAGACATACATACATAAAAAGATACAAAGATTCATACACTCGCTTTTTAATATATGAAACACTGTGATAATTTGATGTTAAAAAATAGAAGCAAATTCCGCACCAATGGAATATAGACTCATTATCCATATATATTAGAGGTTATATTTGTGCATCCGGTCATTGGCGCCTCTTAATGGTTTTTTAAGAAATTGATGAATTCTTTATTTCTCTCACTCGACCAAAGTTGATGTTCCTTTGTGTTTTTGGACCAGGGCCTACCTACCGTAACTCGTGATACCGAAAAACGCAATTTGAACTGATGTCAAAATTCAAATTAATTTCTCTCTCTTTTTAACATCTAAGTTTTTAATCTATCTATCCCGTGATCGATGTGTAGAATCTAAGACAGTTCTCGATTATCTTTTGCCGCCCTCTTTTCACGCTCGAAGTAGCAATAAACCAAGTTTTCGTTAAGTTTGTCATTGAAAACTTTCATTTCAGTATTAGCATAATTGCACAGGGCATTTGCAGGATTCAGTTGTTCAAAAAATTGCAGACTTCTTTTTTTTTTGGTGGCAGGTGAATCATTCTTTCGTGACCGAATTTATCGCTAACAGTTTGCTAAAATAGATGTTCCCAGTTAACAAACCTTCACCTTTGAGTTCGCGTAGGCGCAGAAATCATCACGATGGCAAGCTGTCGATTACTTGCTTGAGTGGATAAAAGTGAAAAGTAAACAACCTTTTTCTCTTGGAAGAAATTTTCCATGCTGCGTCACTTGAAAACTTAAAAGTAAAAGCGGAGCAAAATCAGAGTTAACTTCAGTAATTGTGCTAAAAATATGGTTGTACGTAAAGCATGGGCAGCAACTGTTGATTTGTGGAATTCACATTTTCTTTCTTCACATCTATCGGACTTTCGACGTCTGGGAAGACTTCCTCATAATTTTTTTCCTCATATCTGAAGCAATTGAATTACTTTATAACTAAAAATTAAATTTCTTTCCAAATTTTAATTCTTCTTTCGGAACACAATGAAATATTTTATTGTGGTTACCAGGCCTGGATTTACGTACAAGCTAATCAAGCTAGAGCTTTGGGCCCCCGCTTTGTTAGGGGTCCCCAGCTCCCGAACATTAGCATGATTCATTCCCCACAAAAAAAAAAAAAAAAAAAAAAAAAAAAAACCCTGCAAAAATAAATTTCATTTTCTAGTGCTTGAAAATTTGGAAAAGTGTGGCTACAAACCACAAATGGGAGGGGGTCGGGAGAAGGGATGCCAATATATGTCAAATTCAGCTCCTTGCTACATCCTGTACCAAAAATTTAAAAACCATGGTTCTCACATTTCTGAAACATATTACAACTTTTTGTTACTCACATGTTTCATATCTTGTTATTTATATAATGCTGGATGCAGCATTTTAGAAATTATTTTGTTATTACTTGCTTTTATCTTATTTCTCCTGCATATTGTCAATCTGTTTAGCACGGGGGGGGGGGGGGACACTACCTCGATTCTTTTTCGTTTTCTGCCCCACTTGTAACTGAAGAAAAGTTGTCTTGAAAAATCAATAGTTTCTTTTTTCTTTTAAACTTAAAATAGCTGTTTCTTACAAAGTTAGAATAGGACTGTAAAAATTTACAATCAATTACTAAAATACCAGACTCTTACAAATGAAGTGCGTTAAATAATTTTAATTGTTCTCGAGTCCTTGAAAATAATTAGATAAGTGTTTGAAAATCCAAAGCTAAGTTGGGCTCCAATTTTATTTCTTATCAAGTGTATAAATTGTGAATTGTTCAAATGGGCAGTATGTTACTCCTGTTACCTATTTTTATAATCTGTACACCATTTCTTTTAAAATAATTTTTTACTATTGATCATTTTATATTTAACTAGCTGCGTTGCCCGGCTTTTCCCGGTCCACCTTGAAAATAAAAATTGTGTCAAGTGACGTATATTCAACAATCAGGCGTAAAAAATAAATAAAAAAAACATCATGATTTCCTTTCCAAACAATGACGACTGATATTAAAATACTTTTAAGAAATTAAATTCAGAAAGATGGATTTAAAATGCGTAACCATGGAAACACAAAATAAAATACGTTTAAGGAATTAAAATGCGAAAGAAAATGGCTCACAATGTGAATGGAATCGAGATTTCTGAAACTTGATTTAAAAAGGCTTGTAACTTTTTTCCTTTCGAGATAAAAGCTTATCTTTTCGACCATAGGTCGAAATAGATCTGGAGTAAAAAAGGTCGCTTTTTCCAATGACGTCAAAAAGAAAGCTGTGGGACAATTCCTTCACATTTTATTGATTTATTTAATGAAGAAAGTAGTGCCTAAATTTCAGCTAAGCCTAAAAAAATTCGAGCTAAAAACGCAAATAACTCCCGCCGTAATAAAGTTAGAGCATTGAAACAAATTGCGTAGAACGCGGAAAATTCTTCCCTTTCCAACGATATATACAGGGCCGCGCCGTCCCTATGTGCCAGGTCGTGCGGCGCACGACGGCGCCAGAGTGAAAAAAGCGCCGTGCTCTACCGATCAAAAATGCTTCAATTGTAGGAAAAAAATCTCCGACCAAAAATTCAAAATTGATTTTTAATTTTATCTAAAAGTGACGAATCAAAAGAAATTATATTGCTCCTTGAAACAAGCAATCTGTCTCGCTGCCTATATCTAAAAGGATAAAAGTGCTCTTGGAAACCATGTTTGGGGCTTGCTGTGCCTAAACATTATTTTCAAAAGCGCAATTTATTACACTGAAAACACGTGATGCTAATTAATGCATTCATTGGCATTTTTCTTCGTAATGTATAGCTGTGAATGCTATTTCGGTATGTCTATAGTACACAAGGTCGAGCCTACGAGGCGCAAGAACTTCGCTGTTCGCCAATTAGGTTCTTGGGATCAATGGTGTAGCCAGGGTTTCATTTCGGAGGGGTTCCGATTATTATATAAAGTTTTGAAAAAAGAGAAAAACTTATCCAATACGAGATATCCTCAAATCCGATTTTGCTAAAAACCCTTTAAGAACCTAATATTTCTGATTTTTTAAACATTTTTCAGACGTTCTTAGACCATGCTTTGGCTTAGAAGTCACTTTTAACCAGGAAAAATAATTGTCTTAATCGCAACATATTTTCTTGTATGAAATCTTGTTTTTTTTTTTTTTTTTTTTTTTTTTTTTTTTATTATTATTATGTAAATAAGAGGAAAATGTGTGTGTGTTTTTTTTTTCTTAAATTCGATTGATCCTTGCATTATATAAGAAGTAGAGGAAATATACAGAATTCTCTGCACTCAAATTCGAGGTTTTTTTTTTTTTTTTTTTTTTTTTTGTACTATCCAGGAAAACTACGTGTAAAAAAATGGATATTTTCCATTTTTGAAGTTTCACACTCATTTTGTCGAGGGTCCCGACTCCCTGCATCCACCCTTGGCTACGCGGCTGCTTGTGGTGAATATGTTGTTTTATAATTTGTGCTTTTTTTTGTGTGATTTTTAACTAGTGTTCAAATTTGACTGCTTCGTGTTATCATACATAAAAATATGGTAAGAATATTTGCATATTATTTATATTATTTACTCGTGCGTGATATATTGTAGACAATAACTTCGGTTTTCTTTTTATAGTTCCGTAAATTTACGACTTGACCCTAATTACTTGATTCTCTCTCTCTCCACCCCTCCGCCCTTTTCTTCAACTGTGTGTATGAAATTAAAAAAAAAAAAAAAAACTTTGGACAGTAAATTTGTTTTAGATATTAAATTCAATGCCTTTTTAACTACTCCGTACTTTAGAATTACCTATTTTGCAGGTAAAATTTTAATTTAGGTTTTTGAAGGTGGTATATATATTAATATGCTTCAATTTATAAATATAACCAGTGCCTTGTAGTCATGTTTTGACAGGCATAGAAGTTTGATTAATTACTCATCAATTAGAGATTAGAGCAATGTTTATAGTGGTGTTAATATAATATTAGAATAGTGGATTTTTCTAAAACGCATTAATATATCACATGAGCTACTGAACTCGAAACAACTTCGAGATATGAAGTAAAAACGTTAACTGTATTCCAATATTAAATATTTACACATTGCTCTTTTAATAAATTAAATTTCAAACGTATTTTTCCAACCTATATTTGTCTACAAAACCTCACTCCAGGTGTTAACTAGATTTTCCTCGAACGCCACTGCATTAAGGCATCAAAAGATATTTGCACGACGGCGCCGATCAGGCTTGGCGCGGGCCTGGATATATAATATTACTATTCGCGAGTAATTTTTCACCCCCATATTCGGGAATTTATGTGAAAATTGGGCCTAAATTGGAGTAAAAAAAGAACTATTCATCAGATAGTTTTCGAACAGGTCTGCAAAAATTCTCAGGACTTAAAAGGAACAAACTGAAAATTTCAGCAAAATCGGCCGGGTAGTTCTCGAGTTTTGCGAGTTCAAACACACAGACGCTTTTTGGAGACTTCATTTTATACTATGTAGAGATTCATTGTTGTATTTGTTGGTGAGTTGGAGGTGTGATTAAAAGCTAATTGTACCGAAAGCCAATGTGAGCAAGTAACAATTCATTGCCTATTCTCTTTCCGCACTCTTTCGCTCTGTAAAATGCTGTCATTGATTTTTGATTTGTCGAATAAAAAAAAAAAAAAAATTGAATTTTTGGCATCTTGACTTCAAATTATGTTTTTCGCAATCACGAGCGTGTGTGTTTGTGTAGTCGCACGTGTGTGGGTGCGTAAGTGTATGTATGCATGTGTGTGAGTGAGTGTTGTGTACTTGCGTGTACGTGTGTGTGTGTGTGTGTGTAGGCGTTCGTGTGTGTGGGACATGGACGCCACCGCCCAGCAGAAGTGGATTCCGGGGGACAGTGCTCAGGACCAGCCGCGCCGCCGCCGGTGGATGGTGGTGCTGCAGGCCTGGTCCAAGCTGAAAAAGGCACGCACGCCAAAAACGGTCAAGTGAGAACAATAAGCAATCGTGATTGCTCAAAAAAAAAAAAAAAAAAAAAATACTGTGTATTATCCTAATTTGCGAAAGAGGATATAACTTTAAAAAAGTTTTTTGTTTACTTATTTCTATCCTAATATTTTTGTAGTTCCAAGTTCCAACTACATCTTATAAGGCTTCAAAATGCTGAATTTAATATCTATTTTTCAAAAATTTTTCCGGGGGATGAACCCCCGGCCCCGTTACAATTGGGGGATATTCTATGCTCAACTTAAAGGGGAGTACCGGGTCACTCTTTTGATATCATCCCCTCTCTTAAGGTCAATCTATAAAAGACATCAAGGACAGCATATTAAAACACGATCAAAAAAAAGTAGAAGACAAACATAGTAAAGGGAACAAAAATTAAAAAAATGCCTTTTACACCACCCAGAGAAAACTTTTTCATACAAAACAGGGCCCCATATCTGAAATAGCTTAGGGCTCCGTTAAGTCTAAATCCGGCCTTGCTCATGGGCCCTTACCTTCCCCTACAAAAGGCCCCCTGGTTTTGCTATTATCAATATCATAAATTGCTGAAATATTTTCCTTCCAAGATATTCGATGGCTTTTCGCTATTGAAGATGTTAATAAACAGATGGTATTGCTAGAATTGCTCCCCGCATCCAAATGGGATGGCACCCTCAAATTTATCGCGCTTTCCCAAAACGCGACCTTCTATTGAAGAGACTGAACACTTTTCAAAATAACTTCTCTGATAATTTCAATGGTTTACTCGGCATCATTCTCCCCCCCCCCAATGGGTACGCCTCTTTTAGCTATTATTATTCGAATAAATCAATGGAATATTTACTTATCAAGATGTCCGATGGCGTTTCTCTGTTGCAGATTTTAATAGGCAGATGCTGAACTAGGGGTTCCCTCCCCTCCCCCAACTGCGATAGCACCCCTCAATTTTACCAAGCCCCCCCCCTTTCCCCCCAAGAACTAATAAAAAGACTTAAATCCTTCTAAAGTAATTTCTCTAAAAGTTTCTGCGATATCATCTACCTCATAACCCACTCCTCCCACCACCGCACACACATATGAGCATCCTTGCTGTCGCTATTCTTAGTAGAATAAATTGCTGAAATATTTACTCACCAAGAGGGCCGATGGCTTTTTTCTGTTGCAGATACTTATGCAATAGGTATTGCATTTATATGCCCCCCCCCCATAAAATGTTGAATTTATCGACCTAAATATATCGACGTATCGAAAATATCGATATTTGGAGAGCATTATATCGCGGTATTAAAATTCTGATATCGCCCAGCCTATTATAATGCATATGTTATTGAAAATCTGACGTAGAAGGAGTTTCTAAGTTTCTGACATTAATTTCTAAAAAGTGTGGGTGATTTGGAAATTATTTCATCTTTTCGCACTACTTTAGTATTTGTAAGATAACAAAAGAAAAACATTGATATTTAGCACCGTAAATGTTATTAATACCAATGTTTTTTTATACCGTTCTGTTGGATTTTAAAACGTTTGTTAAATTATGGAATATTTGAGTTTGGTAAAATAAAAATAAGCAGTTTTTCTGAGATTTGATAAAATTGCGAAAGAAATTTAAAACTTTGAAAGCTGACTTTTACAATACGAGACTACAGTAAGTACTCAGTAGAATATATTTTAGGCGAGATGTAAGATTTTTCCAGCATTTGTTTCATACATTTAAAAAGGGGGGAAAAGTCATTTTTTACCGACAAATAAGATAGACATTACATTTTTTTTCTTTTATTTAAATAAAAAAAGAAAAAAAAAATAATTACGGTTCTTCGACTACCTCGTTTTCTTTTGGAGCGCCTTCGTGCAATCACAAAATTAAAGTTATCCATTAGTTGTGTAAAATTAAAAGAAAAAAAATGAAGTGTACGTTGAAAGTCGAATTACTGAAAGTGGTTACTGAATTAGCTCAAGGATCCATGTTAAGTTTAAAAATGCCGACATACGTAACATAAAATTTGTGCTTTAATATCTATTCATTTAACTCTATTTCTGAAAACACGTGAATTGTCGTTAGAAAACTGGATCCGACCCCCCGTTCGTAATTTTAACTCGACGCCAATTTTTATACAGTAAAATCCCGTCACAACAAGCTTCAAGGGATCGTAAATTTTGCTGCTTGTGATGGACTTCACACATCGTAATTAAAACGAGACTGAGCATTTATTTTGTTGAAACCGACGTTTCGTTGGATTAGTATTCGCTGTAATGAGATTTTAACTTATTTTTTCAGCTGGGAGCAAACAATGTTTCAATTGCATTTATGTTGAAATCATTTGAATTTTTTGTTTCGCGAAAAGTTTGTTGAAAGGATAACTGCTGAATGTTATGCATTTTCAGTCTGTATAAGAATGTGTGTGCTTTTTTTTTCCTGCTCGAAAAGAGAGAGGGAGAGAAACCCGCTCTCCCGAGTCACGTGCAAGTACGCATTTTTTCTGCATCACTTCCGATGAGTCATCCGACAGTAGTTGATTTGATGGCAGACAGATAATTTCCTTTCCACCAGTACGTTGCTCCCATTTCCATACTGCAACTTTTAATTTTGCCGTTTTGGCTTAACGAACTGACTGATACTCGTGGTGAGATATGTTAGCAAAACGGCTTTGAGTACGAACAGTGCGTCGCGTGACTATACTAAAAAGATGTTTTCTAATCTAGTATTTCATTAATTCAATATAAGAAACCAAATTTCCTAACTTTTTACTTCCTTTTACAAAAAAGGAAGTATTGTATTCGCGAAAAAATATTCACTCAAAAATCGACCTTAATTTCCATTAAAGATCATGTACATCCGAGGGACGAATGGATGCAATTCAGTTTTTCAGTAAACAAAAAAATTCTTACTTGGATCGCCTAAGATGCACGAACCTGAACCTCGGACCTCTTCATTTGGTAGAAAGGGGGTCAAGACCGTGATGGGATGAGGTGCCATCCCGATATTTCTTTTCTGGAAGGCAAACATCTAAGACTGTGCAGAAGTGCTCAATTATCAGTTTTTGTCAATTCCTAAAACTCTTGGTGGTCCGATTTCACTTGGTGCCCTAATTTCACTAGACTGACAAAAAATGGTGGAGGTATAGGGAATCATGAAAAGAAAAGGTGGTTTGAAGCAGGGGCGGCAAATAGGGAGGGCGAGAGGGGGCGGTTGCAACACCAAAATTTTCACTAAGAATAATAAAAAATGTGTAAATTCAATTTAGATAACTAAGAAATCATTTGCCTGCATTTTCATAACAGAACGAACTGATGGAGAATAATTTTTTGCATCTACTAAAGAAATAATCTCTTCATATGGTTTAAATATATTCAAGAAACTCGACCCCCCCCCCCAAACGAAATGCTGAAATGCCGCCCCTGGTTTGAAGTTAATTTATTAATACATTTGCATTATTCCCTCAACACTGCGCTAAGGAAATATTTGAAACGAGAAATGAAATTGAATTTAGTTATTTGAAATTTGTGATTGACTAAATGAACTGTTCAAGTTCTTCGTGCTGTTAAGGAGACCACAACCTTTTAATTTTATATCTATTATCTTCAAATTTTCCCATTCTTTATGTAACAACTTAAGATTGTTCGAGGATGACTTTCATGAACCATCTTGACTTATGATTCACAGTAAACAGGTTCAAAATTTTGTTTGTGATGATTTTTCTACACTAAGTTGAGTTGGTGGATCTTTTTCTGTCGATAAATGTTCTTCGGACATTGTATGACGGAAGCTCTGGGGTCGCTTCCGCGAAATTCTTTCAATAACTCGTAACATTCTGATTTAGTTTCATTAGCTGTTTCTATTCTTTGAGTGTTTGAAGTAGATCAATTATGTTTTGTTCGCTATTGCAAATGGAAACCGTCGGAAGCGTAATCGTGAACTTTTTTAAGCTTGAGAAAGTTTTATAGATACTGTGGTTGCCGCTTATTTCAATCATGTTTGTTCTAAACATCTTTCATTCCATAAAGCGGCTGATTCAATAAAGCTGGATTTTGTTCTGTTTTTGACAATTTAATTCATAAAAGCGATTGATTCAATTAACCATTGATTCAATTAAACGGCGTCCACTGTGTAGTTAATTTTACCCATTTGAATAAATAAAACCTAATCATTTATGCATGCAATCATCTCCTAAATTATTCTAATATCCTTAATTTTTGCGGTTTTGCAAAGATTTTAATTTCAAATTTATTGATCAGTTATTTTAACGATTTTTACCAAGACCAATGTTTAAATGTAGGCTATCGCCAATTTTAAGATAACAAATCAATGTAAGTGATAATAATTTTCAAAAATGTTTTAAGAGAGAAATATTACGCCAACTTCCGAAAGTAATGCTAAATCTTGTATAAGAGGATAAGCAAAAGTTCGATTAGAAACAGTATTTGCAAAACAATAAATTAGAGAATGAATAAAAATTGTCAATCAAATGATACATTTTTTATTTCTTTCTGATTGGACTCCTGTCATTTTGTTTTGTTATTTCAATGATATTTAGATAATGAATACACCTAGAAAACATTAAATGTACCTTTGAAATGTTTCTCCTGCATTTTTGTTGCTTATTTATTTGCGAAGATTTACTGCTACTTTTGGAAAAAAAAAAATCCTGAAGCAATTTTTTGGGCGTAGAACGTAGAAGTGGTGGGAAACATTGCTCTCGTCTCTCATGCAAAACTACTCCTTTTACAATGCATAGAAGAAACAAAAATTCTTCTTCGCTTTTAAGTGCCTTTTATCTTAATCCTGCGAAACTGGAGTGAGCCCTCTTCATAATGTCATTTCTGGGGACACATTTTTATCTTACATATGACTTCCAACAAAGACATCTCAGAAACAAACCTCTCGTAGTGGCGTGGTTTTGAATTTCATTTAGAAGTGCAAAAGAGCTTTAAAGCTGCTAGATAAAGTGGTGGTTCTTTAGAACGTGAGAGTCGCGGTGAGGTTATAATATAAAGGCAAAAGTACTGGTTGTGTCGTATAAAGTTTCCTGAAACACAGCTGTTATCTATCTTTCAGGCCTCTGTTAACGATGAACGAAAAACAAAAGACTCTTGGGAAATATTTTATTCTGATGCGTATCACAAACTTTGAATTTTTTGACGTTGTGTTTCAATGTTTACCATGTTAAATGTTTTTTTTTACAACTAATGGTTTTTTTTTCTTTCATCAACCTCTGTAAAACTTTCTAATATTTGTATAGACTAATCTTTTTTTTAAAAAAAAGAATTTAACAACTTGAACTCCAATGAGATTTTTATCGAAGAGCTAAGGCGAAAAGAAGTTTTGCTCTTCAAATTAATCACCAAGTTTTGTTGATTAAGTTATTTATTTAGTGACAACTGCAGGTATCCCTCAATTTACGACCTATCTGTTTGATACATTTGGCGACAAATCGAATTTGAATAGGGCCCGACTCCTTCCCAATTCGTAGTAGCCACCGAAAATGATGTAGACCCCCTTCGTCGGAAACCGTACAACATTTTAGATTGCGTCTAAAACATCAAACTGGTTCGTGACGGAATGACAGAAAAGTATATGTTTCTTCACTAGGGCATATGGAATAAAGACTACATAAAAAATTTCTCTTGCAATATCGAACAATCTGAATTTCCAACAAACTAAAAAACTCGAGAACAACCTTTGCTAAAGAGCTTAATTTAGGCGTTATAGCAGAAGATATATGAGGCAGTGAGAAGCAAAAGGATGTAAGTGGACATTTTCAAGTTTTTAGTAAAATGCTTTTAAAGATAACGTCTTGGGCTTTCATTAAATTTTTTTTTCCAAATCATGCTGTATATCTAGGGCCGGATTTAGACTTAACGGGGCCCTAAGCTATTTTAGGTATGGGGGCCCCTTTTGTAGTTTGAACAACTTTTCTCTCGGTGGTGTAAGAGGCTTGCCCCAAGACAGAGGAGAGGTACCCCTACTATTTGTACTGGTTACTTACCTCCAAATATTTAATTTTGCCACTTACCTCCCTTTGCTTCTCACTGCCTCATATGCTGTATTAGTGATTATGTTGATGGCTAGTGAGGATTTAACAACCATTTTATACATCCGGAAGTATTAATCTGCTTATACTTAGCAACTTGTATGTTATTCTTCAGCAGGATGATACAGTTATCTCACTTAGTTTACAATACTACAAATTCATCGCTGACACATCTTACTGAAAAATAACCTTGACCAGAATAGTATGTGAAATATGTTAATTTATTATTCAATGCTGCGGTGCGCTGAATTCCTAATGACTTCTTTATCGTTGAAAGACATTATCAGGTTAAAAGTGGGATAATTATAATGTGTCACGCCAAGACGTTCATCATTAGCAGGTGTCTTCTATTCAGACAATGCATAGGCTGTTAAAACTTACTGTGAAGACGTCTCGTTAAAATGTTGAAACAAAGATTGAAGAAACAGAAAAAAGGGAGGAAATTACATCCGGCAGTTGACGTGAAGAAGCTTCCTATTGACAATGACTTCCTGACTGTTCAAATATATTAATTGATGGCGGAGGAAGATGAAAAAATAATCTAACTGATGAATTGTTGCTAAAAACATCAAAAGGGTTTTAGTTTTCTCAAGAGTTATAAAAAATCTTTTTCTTGATTTGCTGGGAAAATATCTTAAGAGTTTTAGTTTTGATTGAAGATTTGTAAAGAAGCTTATTTCGTGAGATTCAAGCACTGTACGCTAAAGTATTTCATGATTTTTCTTTTTGAAACTGAGTAGTAAAATTGCATTCTTCACTCTCTAAATGGTCTAAAAGCTGAAGACAATCTATTGTTTAATGAGATTAATTTTGTAAGAATAATTATTGTATGTAGAATATCACGAAGATTTAAGTTTTGATCTCATTGTAAAGATAATTCTACAAATACTTTATAATTTCTATGAGAAATAAAAGTTGATCAAATTTTTTTGAACTAGTCTGGCCTTTAAAAGTTAAGGTGCTTTTTTTGTTTTTAATTTGCAAATTGATGAATGAAAACAACAAATTTGGAGGAAATATACCTGAAACAGCGATTTATTGAATGCATTATAGAAGTTACATAAATTTAATGCAGAAATGATTTACAGCAAAAAACAACTCTTGGAGGGAAAAGTTCATTCTTGGACACCAGTTTACAACCTGAGTAAAAACTTTTCGGCCAGTAAAAATTCTTTGAGAAAACGTGAAAATGGAATTGAAAGGATTTTAATATTATTGAATTATTATTTATTCATGTTCATTTGTAAGAAATAACGCAATAGACAGGTTTTGTGAAGTATGCAACTACCAGAAAAAAAGTGGTACATTCAAAGTTAGTGTTTCAGCCTGAGTAACAACTTTAAGGCCACCAGTATTTCTTAAAAAATAAATGTACATATACTATAAAAAATATTACAGCAGTTAATGAAAATGTGGAAACCCTTTAACTAACAATTTTTTCATTAATTTCTTCGAAGTTTTGGTGCTCTTTGTGAAGATGTCGAAAGGTAAAAAGTTAACTGTTCGTGAAAGAAGGCAAACTGAAGCTTTTTCTTCAACAGGGATGGATGATTAGCTGTATACTGTTGCGAAAAAAATCGGAAGATCGAAGACTGTAGTCAATATTTTTTTAAGATTGAAAGATAGTTATTGTAAAAATAACATCGGTGGAAAACCTAGAGCTTTGTTCTTAAGTGATGAAAGAAGAGTTTGCAAATTTACATCAACTGGAGAGTACTCAATCGGGAAACTTATTCAGATGACAGGCTTAAATATTTGTCAAAAGACGATGTATAACACAATTAGAAGGTGTGCAAGTTTTATTTATGCAGAGAAATTGGTTAAGCCTCAGTTATTGAATAAGGTACGAAATAGAGCGTTTCAACTTTAACCAGAAAGTCATGACCTAGGATAACTAATGGATACAAATAATTTTTTCCGATGAAAAGAAGTGGAATTTGAATCTAACAGACGGATGGAAGTACTTTTGGCATGATTTACGAAAGGTAAAAGAAATATTTTCCAAACGCAAATTAGGTGGAGGCTCTGTCATAACTTGGGGGTGTCTTGCTTACCATAGTATGGAATCAGTTGCGTTTGTTCCAGGTAAAATAAATTCACAAGCATATCAAAATGTCCTCGCAAGTCATCTTTCACCAAATGCTGAGTTTATTGCTGGAGCAAATTGGAAATATCAGCAAGACAATGCATCTATCTATTCGAGTAACAGTACAAAAAATTGGTTCCAAGTGAACTATGTTAAAACTTTGAAGCGGCCAGCTAAGCCTCCAAATCTCAAACCAATTGAGATCTTATTGGGCGAATTAGCAAGAGGGGTTTATGCAAATGAGAGACGTTTTACTTCATCAATAGAGCAAAAATTTACTGTCGAAGATGAATGGTATAAAAGAGATCCCGAACTTTGTGAAAAACTTGTTCCATCTATGAAAACAAGAAATTTTAAAACAGTTCGAAAAGGTGGCTCCTGCACAAGCTTCTAAATGTTTCTATTTTTTCTTCCTGGGCTTTTTTCTATGCTGGGTTAAAGATTTTACTCAGGCTCAAATGCTGATCTGTAATATTTTCGGATAATGAAATAATTACAAATGACTTTTTTGTCTTTTTTACTTGTATTTAAGGTTGATAATTGTCACTCAAGTTACGTTTTGATTCTCAGTTAAAGATACGTCCAATTTCTCAAAAAATTTTACTGGTCTTAAAGTTTTTACTCAGACTGTAATTGCGTCAATTGTCATAGGAATAGGGGCATTACAAAAAAAAGGGTTAAAATAGGAATTGTATTCATCCCTAGCTTGAATCCATTGCCGGAATCAATGACTTTGAAGGAAGACTTATAACGCAGGGGTAGGAGTTGTCCTAAAAATCCTAAAATTTCAAATTTTGTCCTAAACTTCCTAAAATTTTCGTTATTTTATTTCATACTTGTGCAGAAAAAGAAAATTCAACCTAAAAATGAAACTTTTCATGATGATATGCCCATTGTAACGTACCAGACCATAAATAATAAAAATAAACTTTTATTTGTCTGGAGTAATTGCATACAGCTATGTACAATTAATTTACAAAGATTGTAAATGCAGGAATATTATCCACAGAGGACTAACTTCGTTGGATGTTCAAGATGTTGGCTTTACAAACCAAACTTTGGAACATTGCGTTCCCGAGAAAATTTCGGACCTCAGTCCCGGCTCGTGGCGTAACCATCTCTGCCTCCAGATGCATTTCAGACCCCCGAAGAAACTCCGGTTCTCACCACAGGGTGATATGTGCTCTGAGACAAAGGGGTGGAGCGGCGCCGCGCCGTAGTGACCGCGACCACAACTTATGCGTCATGAAGGGGATCTTGTATAAGACCGTGGGACAACTCGTGGTTGCGTGTGGTCTCGAAGAATGACCCCCTAATAAGACGCAATTGTCGTGGGAGGCCGAAAAGAACCGTTGAGACCTCACACCATATTTTAGGATAAAATAAACTTGCTAGATCCTAAGAAATTTCCTCTAAAAAAAAGAAAAACCGCTGCTGCTGCTGCATTTTTTCTCGAGAAGATGGGAGGAAAGGATGCATTTGACCATAACATATATGCTCAATATTAAGCTGTTTGTTTCATCTATACTTTATAACTCTTGCAGTCATTCCTTTCCTGCAAAAAAATATATAAGAATCTTTATCTTTCTTTATTCTTCTATCTTTACTAATAATAAAGCTGAAAGTCTCTCTGTCTGGAGGATGTCTGGATATCTGCATCTCTCTGTGACGCGCATAATGCCTAGACCGTTCGGCCGATTTTCATGAAATTTGGCACCAAGTTAGTCTGTAGTATGGGAGTGTGCACCTCGAAGCGATTTTTCGAGTATTCGATTTTGTTCTTTTTCTATTGAAATTTTAAGAACATTTTCCCGAGCAAAATTATCATAAGATGGGGCGAGTAAATCACCAAGTTATCATAACGTGGAACCGTAACATGGGCAAGCCAATTGGCGAGAAATTCACCATACATCTTTTGTAAATATACAGGCGAACCAAAAAACCTTTTAATTTTCTACTACGGGCAAAGCCGTGCAGGTACCACTAGTAAAATAATAAAGAAAATCAAAACAGATGAGCAGGAGACGCCGGAAAAAAAAAAAGTTGAGGGGATTAGAATCTGATACTTTCGATTTTCCCTCCTTGAAAAGAAATGAAAAATATGTAAACCATGAAATACATCGCCAACTCAGTCATTCCAGCCGATGACTGCAGTTTCGGCTTATTAGCACTCATCAGCCCGACCTAGGAAGTGACTGAGCTGGAGACCCCTGGCTATAGGGCGGTAACTTACTGAAAATGTAAACCACGTTAGCTGAGATATCGCTCCCTAATCTGTTTAATATTGGAACTTATTGTTTGCATAGAAACGTATTGTGCATAACGCTATGCTCAATGGAGTTGAAAAACTTTTGATCCACATAAGATAATTTTGCATTAGACATTCATCAATGGTCTAAAGTACCACTAAACATGAGGGAAGATTTTCATTCCTAGCAAGTTGAGTTGCTTGATGAAGCTTTGGCTGATCACGTCTTTTTAAATGTTGAAACAAGGTGGTTAACTCTTTGCCCTGTATGTGATCGACTGATTGAGCGGTATTTAGTTATTGAACATTATTTCTTAAAATCCATATTTGTTAAGTATGAATGTGAGAATTTAGATAGATATAAAAGGACTGCAAGTTCATTAAAAAATACTTTTACACTTGTACACTTACATTTTGACTCGTTTCTCCCTGACCTGCTCAAAAAATATGTTCTACTTTTATAGAAAGAAAGCCCAGATGTTCATTTTTTGTACCTAAAATTGAACGAACTTATTTAAAGTATGTTTTTAAAGTTCATGAAATCTAAAGTAGTGGGAGACAAAACAGGTATATTTATGTATTAAAATTTTTAGTTATGTACTTATTATGAAGTCAAATTCATTAGAAGGTTTTCCTCTAAATTTCCTGTTTAGATTAACCCAGATTCAAATCGTAAGATGAAATATTTCTACTTCGTAATGTGCCATTGTTTTGAAGAATAAAAGATTGAATGCGTTCTATTGTAGTTTTCAAGATTGAATTTCAAACGTTTGATCACCCACTACAAAAATCAAGCTTATAAATTACATTTAAGATATCTAAACTTGATATTTGTTGTCCTAAAAACGTCCTAACATTTTACCAAAATGGTGTCCTAAAATTTTTGAAATCACCACTCCTACCCCTAATAACTGCAATCTGTCTACCAAGATGCTGCGGTATCAACCTTTTGCCCCTAGGGGAAGTGTAGAAGAATTTCAAGGGAGGTGTGAATGCTTAAAATGGAAAACGAAAAAGTAAAACTCTATAATTTGCTCAATTTTGTGGCTGCTTGTAAATCTTTTCGACACATTGCTCCTCCCCCGCCCCCTTTTAAAGTTTTTTTGTGGTATATAGCTATATATCACAAAAATTTACACATATAAAAACCACAAAATTTTATAAGGTTTTTCGTGGTATATAGTATTAGTAATGGGGGAGGGGGTGCGGCCTCACATCCGTGTTCAAAGAGGGGAGGGGGGTGGTCTTAGACAGAGCATGAAAGGTTTTGACTCCCTGTTCTATTGGATTCAAATCTGGAGATAATAACTGTAAACTACCTGCCGTGCGTTTATGGTAATCCACACACCTTTTAGAAACTCGCGAACACTCGTCGTCCTGTGGAAGGATTCAAATATCCGCAAGAAAACAAGCAGTAGAGATAAAGTTAACGACCTATAAGCATAAACTGTTATTCAAAATAATTGCTGAAGGAATAAAGGAGAGATTAGCTGCGAAGCAATTTTAATGAAGCAAAAATTCCATTTGTCGTAAACGCACCATTGCATGGCAGAGGACTTTCAAAACTCGAAAAGGTAACACAAGATGCTTTTAACTCGTTGGTTACGTAACTTTCTTTATTGAGTGTTAGTATTGAAGTTTGAATTTACGTTTCAATGATTTGTACCTTATTGTAAAATAAAAAACGTGGAAAAAAAAAAAAAAAAAAAACCCCGAGCCTGTATTAATATAGTTTTGCGCATCTATCTTGTTTTTTGGGTGATAACAAACTTATTACCTTCACTTGACCGTAGTTGATTTTCCTTTGATATTTCAGATTACCGTGACGACGAGAATTAGGCTAACTCGCTGCTTTTAATAGTTATTTAGAGGGACTGATGGTCGTCGTCATGGTTACAAATTGTCTGCGGTTTGATTTAATTCCCCCCTCCCCCATATTTTTTTCGAGGCGAAATTCAAGCAGATTTTTCATTAGAAACGGTTTTTTTGTGGGCAAAATCACGGTTATTCAGGAAAACGCCTACTGTCTGATTTACTAGCGGAAACGGACGCATCCATTAGTGTTAGCTTTTAAGGATGTGTGTTCGCCTCTAAATTATGAAGAGTCACATTAAAATGAGCAAAACACATACATACGTTTTTTTTACTTTTCTCCCTCATTCCAAGGGCGGATCCAGAAATTTTTCAAGGAGGGGCGATTGCTTTTTTAACTTACTACGTATCTGATTTACACCTTGTGGGGGGAGGGAGGTTTGGCTGCCACAGGGTCCGCCACTTGCATGACCTCCCTCTCCCCCAAAAATGGTAGTCTGTATCCGCCCCTGATACTATCCTCATCGGCCGAGGCGGCGATTGGGGCTTATAATCGGGGGGGGGGGGGAGGCATAGGACTTTGGAGCGGCAGTACAAAAATAAGACAATAGGAGAGAAAACAAAGAATAAAATTTTTTTAGGGCTGAATTTGAGTGCAGATAAGTGGCAATTGATGTAAATCTAACTACAATGGACGCCGGTTTATTGAACCAGTTGTTAATTGAATCAACCGCTTTACTGAATCAAATTGCCAAAAACAGAACAAAGTCCAACTTTATTGAATTAGTCCCTTTATTGAATCAACCGCTTTATGGAATCAAAACTGTTTAGAACAAACGTGATTCATATAAGCGGCGGCCACTGTACTTAACTTGCGTTTTTCTTAAAATTTTGATGAATTATGTACACAATAACTTTCCCCGAAAAAACACTTAGACATGAATTAGACTTACATTATTAACCCCAAAGTATTTTGAGGTGTCACAAACACTTGGTAATAATTTCATTGAACAAGTGAGGCTGGTTTAAGCAAGCAATAGATTTACTAATATCTAAACAAGGAATACACAAGCTAAAAGTTTCTGCTTGTGCTAAATAATGTTTCGTAAACAGATATACAAAATAGAACAAATAATATTATGTTTATTATTTATGTTTCTTTTGTTATGTTATTTTTACATTTCTGCTTTTTTTTAAAAAATATTTTTTATTTTTGGTTCGTAAATTGGAAAACAAAATAAATAAATTAACCATAAAAAGTAGGTCCCCCCCCCCCCCCTTGAATCGCCGCCACTGCTCATTGGAAAAGTTTTCAGCATTTGTATTCGAAAGAAAATAGGAAGGATGTCATAAAACAAATTATGTTCAGATTTTTTTAAAGACTAAAATTTAAGTCTAGGTCGTACGTGCCAGACGAAAGTTTAAAATGAATAACTTGTGATGATTACATGACTGGTCATGATTTGCGAATTGTCATCACGATGATGCAATCGATCATAGGAAGAACAATATTGACTCGAAACTCGTATCCTTTTCTCTCACTTGGAACATAAATATGCACCGCATCATGTTTTATTTCTCAAAATTGGTAAAACAAATCGCATTTTGTGAGACTGCCTTGATGCCGCGTGAGTAGATTTAAAGGGAAAAAAACCTTTTTTCGTTTCCTTGCTTCGATGCATGGATACTCTTTCGCATCGCGCAATATTCATTTTCCCATATATTCTCTTTGACGAGCTTTCTCATTTCAACCAACGCAAGTAAAAACGAAAGGAAGTGAGGAAAGGTCATAAACAGCCTTGCAGGAGGGAGGGCACTTGAGCATGTGAATCATCCTCATCTGGATATGCCAGCGTAATAACTGTTTATTAGATATCTCGTCCGACCGCAAGCCTTGTGCGATGCGAAAGAAATAGCACAGTTGAGAAGGAACCCCACACCCACGGATACGCGGGCGTCGGCATTAGTTAGGGTCATCTTTCTATTGTCGTTGATTGGCTTAGCCCTCATTGACTGCAAGTGTGCGCAATCACAGGGTGACCCTTTTAAACTGTGACTTTATGACTTACGAATGCGTCGTTTTTTTTTGGGACTGATGCTCCATTTGATTCTTGAATTTTGTTGTTTCAAACAGGAGTTCGCCCAGAAACATTTTGAATTTTCTTTTTTTTGGTCAAATCCATTTCGATAGTGCAGGCTATGATGGGCCTCAGGTTGAGTACCACTGTTTTCGTCTTCCTTCGTCGTTCGTTGTGCACATTAGACCGGCTAATAGTTTTATAACTGATCCTTTAAATTTTCTGCTTTTTAGCTGCTCTGTGGTTGTGTGTGGGGGGGGGGGGGGGGGCGGATACAGACTGCCGTTTTAGGGGGGCCAACCCTCAGCACTGCAGGAAATCACCGAATCGGCCAGCAATGACACACCTAATAGGACAAAAACGTCTAATTTCATAAGCAATGAAAAAAGATATTTTTCATATTTTTCAAATGTTTACTTTTAACGTTTTTTTTAATGAATTTAAATAATTACTGCAATCGTTTACATTTTTCATAAATTCTTTGAACACAATGTGGACGCATAATAGTGTCGACGGTTCAGGGGGGAGTTATGACCCCTTGCCCTCCCGCCTCCCTTTGTATCCGCTCCTGGTTGTGTGTCATCTCATTTTTCTCAAATATTTTCAGAAATACTTGCAATGAAGCAATGTTGACCAAGTGTCACGGTCGCTTGTAACGCGATCGATTGAATCTACTTCATATGTTTGCACAATGCCATTGCCAAGTATGCGAAACGTGTTAAAATGACTATTGACTAAGTGGGCGTCTGGTTTGTTTAATAAGACGTTTCTTAAGATTCACTTTGGTGCCGGAACACACAGGTGAAATGTTTCCCTTCAGGTGAATAACGTCTGTTCCTTTAAGAACTTTTCCTGAAACGCATCATTATGCATTCTACTGGCGTTTGACCTACATGAAAGCAAACATTTTGCACTTTCTCTTTTTTACCCCGCAGCTAGATGCATCACTGCTAATTCTAGAAACATTAGCCTCCTCTTTACTCGTTCGCACTGAAGATGCTTTATCTGTTAAATATAATATTTGAGTTCTTTTTGTAACAACCGTTTATTGCAATATTTACTTGTGCTACCACTTATGTTTCCAACATTAGTAGGTTATTCCAAATACTTTTTATTACAATATATAATTTAAAAAAATATTTGAAATAATACATATTTTTTAATGCCATCCGCAACCTGTTTGCACAATTCCATAGACAGGTCCGTCATTTCGAATTTTTCCAGGGAGGAGGGTCGCACAAATGTATGTCATATCGATAACAACGAAAAACACACACCCTTTTATCTAAAGTCATTAATATTTCAAATCCAAGGGGTCAATTGAGACAGTGAAAAGCAAAGGAATGTAAGTTGCAAAATAAAAATTTGGAGATAACCAGTACAAATGGTAGGTGCACCCCTCGTCTTGGGCAAGATATAGGAGTGGTAGCACAGACTTAAGAGGATCCAGACGGGACACTGTAGCATAATCCTATGCTATTTTTCTCGGAGAAGACTGGTTACGAACATTATGACAAAAAAGCCAACATTTAGGAGAAGATTGGCGTGAAAATTTTGGCGGAAGTCGCGTTTAAGTGTCGTAGAGGCAATACGTCGCCAATACGGAAGCGCTGCTCTTTTCGCTACGCTGTGTCGTCCGCGTCTTTGGAGGTGGTGAAAGTAATTAAGCCTCAAGCCGTTTTTCGGAGGGAGGGTCGCCAGCGGGGTGTCGTCAAGCACAAGAGAGTAGCTGTTTGTAAAATAAGATTCCGAAAATATCTACTGTCTCACCTGTTCGCGAATGTGAAAAAGCTATATTGCTATTAGTGCGTTATTTTTATTACAATATGCTGCTTAAAGTTGGAAAAGCTGCAACTAATTTAACGCATTTCAAGTTTGACTTACAATGAGATTTTATCACAGATTGACATTATCATAAACTTATTACTTTTTTTATTCTGAACAACAGGGGTGCCCACCGGGGGTTTGGGGGGGGGGGGGAATTATGGCGCGAATTCCGCCATGAAAAAAATTTTTCGGGGGGGGGGGGAGGGGGAGATTCCTAAATTTATTTCTTCAAATAGATAAATTTAAAAAATTCCTGATTTTTTTTAAATTTGAAATATTTACTTTTATTTTATTCTGTTTACATTTTATTTCATTTATTTAATCAGTTTGTGTGTGTATGTGGTCTGTCATTGGAACAGAACTTTTCTAGTAAAATAATAATAATAATAACTATTAAAAATAAATAAATAAATAAAAAACATTAATAAATAAATAAATAAATAAACTAAAAGAAAAACGCTTAAAAATAAAAAAAAAACGGAAAGAGGGTTGGGAAATTTTGATAAATTTTGGAAATTTAGAGGTGTTTTGCTGTAAAAAAGTTTTTTTTTTTTTTTGGAAAAATGGAAAATTTGAATATTTACAAATTAAAATGCAGTTAGCTCGTTTTCTTAGAAAACATCAAAAATATATGTGCCATTCATATTATTCTTTCTTTTTAACAGAAACATATGCCAAATGTTTCTGTTTAAAATATTATCACGTACCTTTCTTTGTTCAAAGCTTCAAAAATTACCCATTTTATTCTAATCATAATTCATCCGTTAGTTTTGAATGAAACGTGAAATTATAAAAGCTAAGTTCTCCATTCTACAGTACTAAGCATCGAGTCTGCTGCTGATTCATTTTAAGCGCAATTTATGAAGAGTTAATTGAAAGTGCCCATATAAAACAAGAAATCAATGAAACGGAATCTAAGGACTAAAATGTTCAGCGGCTATTTGCTGTTCGGAAGGAATTGTGACTTTATTAATTTCGTATTTTTCCCCCATTCTTCACTGTTTTTCTACTGCATGTACGAAACCTACAAATCAGCTTATCACAAACATTAAATTAAAAATTATATATTACCATAAAATCTGATTTCAAAGAATCAAAATAGAAAGATCTTGAGATAAAACCGTTCATTTCATATACTTATGCATTCGATATCGTGTTTGTACACTAATATCTTTGTCTTGTTAAATTATTTTTTTATTTCATTCATTTTTTTTTTTTTTTCAAATTAATTTTTTAGGTCGAGAAGTAGCGGATAAAAAAGAAAAAGACAGTGTGAGAGAGATAAAATTGAATATTATAAGCAAAAGAGTTTAAAATTTCAAATACTCAAGACTCTTTTAAACCTATTGCTGATTGAATGCTAATCACAACCAAGTGAAAGCACTATATCATAACTTACTCATTTTTAATCATTATTGAGCAGAAAAGAATCTGTTCGATAAATAAAAAAATTTTTAATGCACACTTTTTCCTTCACTCAGTAATTCTAACCTTAAAAGATAGAAGAGCAAAATAAAGAACATAAGAGAAGCAGAAGAAAATCATCTTGCGTGCCCCTGCACGTCGCTTTCTCTGCCACAAACGGGTAACTCAAGTTGTAACTAAACAGAGAGGTTCCAAAGCTCTTTCTGTTGACCGCTATCCGATGTTTTCCGTTTTTCTCGGACACCCTACCTAGTTTGTAATAAGTAAAGAGTAAAATAAATCGGGTAATTTAATACTTTCATTTGAATGTTCCAAAACAGAGTGAATCAAATGGTTAAATTTTACTGAAAGCGTTCTAAGATTTAAGGAAAATGTCACTGGAATGAAGATTTTAGCGGTCTTAAAATATTGACTTTAAAACATTAAATAACGACAAAGAAAATCTTTATTATTGGCTAATTTTTATGATTGACTCAGTTCGATAGGCTTAACTCCATTAGAAAAAATTTAAAGTGGTGGGATATTTTATTCATGCTCTAATTAATTTAAACGTTACGAAATGCAAATCTGTTAAATTCACAGCCTTTAATAATGCAAATAAATGTAATGTTTTAATTGGAAGGCCGAATTTGTTGTTTTGACAATATTTTTCTGTTCAGTTTCGAATTTTTCATTATTAAGTAGTTGCATTAGCATTACCCCCAAAACTATTTAAAAACTTAAATGATGTTTTGTAATCTTTGTGTTCATTTTATACACATTTATTTAGCGATCAATAATTTAAATACTAATAACAGTATTAAGCAGAAGTACTGCATTAATAACAATGTCCACTTTTATTACAAAATTCAAAATGGTGGTGGGGTAAGGGGGGAGTCTTAACACTCTTTTATTTTGTACATTACTTCAAAATGTTTCTCGCTAAATGACCACAGTAATCGCCTCTGGAAATTTCAGTAGTCATCAACTTGAGTCAAGCAAATGTTTCATGTATGAACATGCTCTAAAAATTTTAGTACTTAATAAAATTTCTAATTCATACCTTATTACATTTACTATAATTAGAAAAATTAACTTCTTACAAATCAAATGCGGTTTATTTTCCTTACAAAACATCAAAAATATTAAACATTCAAAAATATAATGCAATCCATATTATTCTTTCTGTTTAACAAAAACACATGCGAAATGTTTCTATCTGTTTAAAAAATTAGCACGTAGCTTTCTTTGTTCAACGTTTCAAAAATTACCCAAATTATTCTACTCATCATTCATCCGTTAATTTTGAATGAAATGTGATTTCTGAAAGAGTTCAATGCATTTTTATTATTATTATGATTTCTTATATTTGGAAATTTTTAGACTTTCAACCCAACTACCTAAGAAATTGAAACGAAAAATTGAAAAAAAAAAAAAAAAAAAAGAGAAACCTCTGGGAAAGGGCCCTACAGACTTTGTTGTAGGGGGACCCAAAACTTATATATCCGGACCTGGTTTCTTTTATGAAGTTTCTCTCAACGTAACTATAGGGCTACAAGCAAATAATGGTGGAATAATTTCTCTTCAACTACATATTGAGCTAATAATCAAAATATTTCAGGAGAATCTCCTAAGATTGCTGTTCTAAATTTAGATTATTTTTTCATTGCGTATTTCTTACTTACAACATAAATGATTCCTTAGGCATTCCTTAGACAAAGATTCCTTAGGTGAGAGAGATTCGTTATGTCATTTTAATTGAAGTAACTATTGGGCTACAAGAAAATAATGGTTAAAGAATTTTTCTGGAACTACATATTGAGCCAATAATCAAAATTAATCTTATTTCAGTTCGTATTCATATGAATGTACTTTAAATAAAGTTTTAACATAAATCACTTTTGTGAGAATCACAAGATTTTTTTCAAAAGCATACGAGTAAAATCCTTTTGTTATGGAGAATTATATACCAGGAATTTTTATGGTATACATTTGGATATGGCGTTAAGGAATACTACCGCTCAATTTATATAAAAGCAAAGTTCTTCATTCTACAATATTGGGCATAGGATCTGCTGCTAGATTCATTTCAATTGCAATTTAATTAAAAGTGCCTATATACAACAAGAAATTTATGAAACGAACTCCAATGACTAAAATGTTCAGCGGCTATTTGCTGTTCGGAAGGAATTGTGACTTTAAATATATACTCGTATACATATATATATATATATATACATATATATATATATTCATTCTTCACGTGTTTTTCTACTGCATGTACACAAAAATTCAAAAATTGAATTAAAAATTATAATTTACCATAAAAAAATAAAAAATTCATTTAAAAAAATTTCAACACACACACACAAGACAAAGCTGAATAAAAGTCAACTTTTGCTGTTCACCAGTAGTTGCATAATTTTTACTGACTGTTTGCAGCTTCTTTTACTTTTGAAAACCATTTTGTAATTGAAATTACTTTTCAATTATGTTTATTGATTGAAAGATTATTATGTATCACGTCAGATTTTTTGAGAAAAAACTTTTTTTTTTTTCATGTAAATGTTTACCTATTTATAAATTTTGTATGATTTGTTGGAATTCAAAATCTATTTTTTTTTAAATTAGATTTTTAAATGTATGTCCCAGGCAACAAATTATTAAAGTTAAAACTCTGCAATTATTTCCTGTGTATCACTAGTCATTGTTGTATTAATCTTTTTCTTTAATTTATAGTAATTTCTCAGCTCGTTATGTTTCGCTTTAATTTGAATTTTCACAAACACTAATGCAAAAAGTTGATCAGATGGTTGCAATTTAATTTCCCTAATTCAGATATTCTTGTGACATTTGCATTCCATGAGTCGTTTTTTTTTTTTTTTTTTTTTTTTTTTGTTATTATATTATTTCTTTCAATTCATCTCATCAGAAACAAGCACTCGCTTTGACATGACTATAAATAATAAAATACTGGAAAAAGTCATACTTTCCGCGTCAGCTTTATGTATTAGTTTCGGGAACGCTTCTTTTACAGGCATTAAAGTGAGCAGATGGGAGTCAAATTCAACAACTAAAAAGTTACAGCATGCATTGCACAACGGTTAAGTAAGGGCTAAGGGGGGGGGGGTGAATGTGCTTTCACAACCATCCGATAAAAATGTTGAAAAATTAAATATGTTTATTTTTTGGACTATTTATGTATAATATTAGAAGAAAAGATAGAAGTGAAATATGCTTGTGAGTAAAAAGTTCATCAATTCCGCAAGTTTACTTTTCTTCCAAACGCAATTTAACTGCACAGTTGGATTTCAACAAAGCAAATGCCCGCTACACACATCTGGCATCCATTCTTCAGAAAAAAAAGCCAGGAATAGAGAACGATCACAAACTATCTTGCTATCATTGATCGGACATCGGGGTGGTAATTAGTATCCCGTCGTGTCTGTGGTCATGTGTTCCCCTCAACAAACCTTGCGCCCCTCTTTTTTCTTGGAATTCCGAGTCAAAAGCTATAGCAACCCAAGCAACTTCTTAGCCAATTCCGAGAAACTCCAATTCAACATTGGCGCCAAACGCGTGCTCACTTTCCCTGTATGTTAGCTTTTGTGTCATACCATCATTATTAGAAGTCGTTGTTTTCTCGGCAATACACTCACGCAGTGTCCAATCTTCTACTTTTACTATCTTTGGTGGTAGCACCTATACTTTGTTTCACAGTAAGTTGGCACTGAAGGGAAAGCTAGGCGAGCCGAATTGCAGCCGTTGTCAAGGAAACGAGGTTACTCTGAGTAGGGCGCGTGCCAGTCAGCGGCGCGACTTGCTGAATTTGGCGAGGGAAAAAAATAATTTAAAATACCAAGAACGAAACAACTATCCTTGAAGTTTTCAAAGAAATTACATTTGTCTCAAATATGTTTCATCATATTTTTATGACAAATGCGAGGCTGTGAAGGGAATTTCACTTTACAGCAGCGGCGTACGCAGACAAATCATTTCGGGGGGGGGGGGGGGGGGGGCTGAGCTCGAAAGTCTTTGAGCTGGGGGGGGGGATACTTATGAACTGTAGCTAAGAAAAGTTCATGTGTCGCTTTTCTGATATCAATACGAATGTAAGATTTCAAAAATACATCATAAAAAAAAACTTGTTCTTTATTATAATTTTTATAATTAATTTTGAAAATTTCGGGGGGGGGGGGGGCTGTAGCCCTATCAGCCCACCCCCTGGGTACGCCACTGCTTTACAGCGGCGGAGAGCTATCGGTCACAAAGTAATTAACAAATAATTCTGAATGATTAAAAAATTAGCAGGAAAACAAATAAAAAGTAATATTTAAAAGAAGAGAATATGCTCTGAAAGCCGCACACTCTGTTTCTGATTATTTCTTCGTTCACTGATAAAAAACATGTGCCCTCTCGTCAAAATACGGACCATCCAGTATGTATATATCATCTATTTCAAAAGAAGAGATAAGACGACCAAAGTTGATATATGGGCAGTTCTCAAAAGGTGGGAACAAACACAGACCTCAACTTTGAAGCTTCAACACCAAATAACTTTCATTTTAATTAACTCAAAAATTTTTGAGTTAAACTATAATACTGTATAGAGACAAGAATTGACATAAATTATGGAAAAAATGCTCTTCAAATGCCCTTAAAAAAATATTTTCTATGCTAAAAGGCACAATTTTGGACATACCAAAACGTTAACTGAGCAAATGTACCATTAAAAAAAATTTTTTTTAAATTATTTCCATACGTTTCAAAAAAAATTAAAGGTATGAATCTTACACTGAATAACTTTTTGTTAATATTTTACACAGATAACAAAAATAAAGATAGATTATTTACTTTGTAAACGATTTTAAAAAAACGTAACTTTGAAATTTGATGTATGTCCAAAAGTTGCGATCTTTAAAATGCTATTATTTGAGAACTAAGTATATGATTTTTTTCGTTTTAAAGGTATTTATCGATCCTCAGAATCAATTTTTAATTGTTTAAAAGTGTTTTCATAAGCTTTTATGCAGTATCTTAGAAGAAAAATGATTTTTCTTAAACATACATGTGAGATGTCCAAATGGCGTAACGATCTTGATGCCGATAATTCTGTCCGTTTATTCATAATTTTTGATGATCCACTGTCTTCTAACCTCAATAAAAAAGGTTATTATAATGTTATCTTCTTTAATCCATTGGTATTTTGCATAATTAATACGTTACACATTGAACAATGCATAAATTACAGTAGTAACATGGCTTTCTATGATCGAACGAAAGCCATTTTGCGCTAACATCGCCAAGCAAACTTCCGCTGGCGACATTGGCGACAACACAGTATACGATACGCTAAAGGTTACCAGAGGGGAATTCCAGTCTGACAAATGTAGTTTATCGTCAGCTGTACCACTTTTGGCGACTTTATCACCTGCGCTAGCAATTCCCTCCCCCCCCCCGCTTTTATTAGTTTAGGGTTTTTTTTTTTTCTCCTTTCTTTTGGAAACATAATTGAACGATCTCCAAATAGAAATACGAATTTCTTTTTTCAATATTTTTTTTTAAGACATCGTTTTAATTCTTATGACAATAGAAAGAATATTCATTATTAAAACTGATGTCACTTTTTACATTCTTTCTTAAAGCACATTTTGTTTATTTTTCCTTTAAAAATGTATATGTCGTATTTATTTGTCTCCAGTTTTATTCCTTATTTGTCTCCATTTTTATTCCTTATTTGTCTCAATAAATCAAACTACGAGTCTGTATAGTTATTTCCATGAAGCTTTTTTTTAACCTTTCATCAACTTATTCAAAATCATTCCAAAACTTTATTATATGTAAAGAGCAGTATGTACAGCCATTCAAGTACTTCATTAATATCCTCTTTGCTATTAAATTGCAAAATTCAAAAAGTAGTAAATAAAATTTTTTATTGGAAAAGTTAAAAATCATATTGACAATTGTCAAAAATGGTGAAACTTGCATTATGATGATGTCCAAAATCCGTTACCTACAGGGCAACAATGTCCAAAATACGTTACCTACAGGACAACAATGTCCAAAATCTGTTACCTACAGATTGCTGATTTAATTTGCTAATTAACAATTTTTACAAATACCTGCTGTCTTTTCATGTTCATATATTGTGTTCCAGGTATGCATACTATAGAATAAAAGCAAAATTGATGTCAAATTTGAAAATTTTTGAAATTGTTCAAAGTTAACTTTTTTGTTCCCACCTTTTGAGAACTGCCCATATGTAAGAAAAACGTTAACACACAGCTTGTGAACATTTACCCATGGTAATAATGGGTACCAAAGGCATAGAAAAGAACCGCGCTCTTTTCAGATGTATAACAAATGAAAAACTATCAGACAATGTTCTCCAAAGCGCATCTTCGTTTTCCTACTGCAGATTTAAGTTCATCAACAAGCCTTTAGCGAAAAAAGAAATTTAAATTTTCAGTCCTTGCCCTGCAATTTTATTAGTTTGTTAAGAAGTGGATCTTTTACCTTGCCTCTGACATGGAAATGGTATTCCATATGTGCCTCCTCTTATCCATATCTTATGTATATATAAATCTATAGCTTTTTTACAACTTGTGCTTTCAGAAAAAATGACTAAATTAAACTGAAATTGCCTTAGCTTTCGGGACAAAATTGATTGCATATTTGAAATAATCTGCAACCTTTGTTACCCTCCACATTCTTTACCTCTGTTTTGAATAACTTCTCTTCAAGTTTTCGCATGCACTCGACTTGCTCTCTGGAGTTGAGAAATGCATCCTAAGTTCGTTTAAATCTTTGCAACAAAAAAGGAACGCTTAATGTTTATAGATTATTTTCCATAATCCCTCTGATTTAAAAATCCAACTGTGCCAATTCCAACCATTTCTTCGGAATTTGGAAAAGGTGCCATTGTATCTTTTTATACATATGCATATAAATCAAAGAAGTACCTTTGTGCAGAAAAGTAAAAGGAAATGTAACAATGATAAATCGTTACAGACACCTGTTTTGAGGTTTCAAGGAGCCCCTTTTTCATCGAAAAAAAAGATTGTGCTCACTTTTCTGCATTAAAACTGGGTGTTCCTTGAAACCCCGAAACACGTGTCTGCAATTCTCGGCAAATTTGTGTAACTCAACGTTGTTTTATTATCTAAAATAATATACTTCAACCCTGTACACGCGTTTTCCTTTTATACACTCTAGTAATAACGGTAAAGATCCAAGATTAAATAACCAGTTTCGGAAAAAAAAAAGATTGCCCTTTTTAAAAATTTTTATTCAAATAAAAAAAACTTAGAAACTTTATGGGAACAATTAGCTATTACTATTTCGGAGCTTAGAGAAGATATTAATTTTGAATTTTTCAAAAAAAAAAGGTCGATTTCAAGCTTAACTTATTTATGAAAAAAGTTAAAAATAATAAACGAAAATGCATCGAGGTTAGAAAATGCTAGAGAATACTAGAAAAATTATGGCTCTCAATTTTGTGTGACTGAAAGTATATGATTAACCCTGAAACTCAATTTATTAAATATTATTTTACTTACCTTAGCGTAGTTAATGTAGCCTACTTTATAGGTATATTTTGGGAGTGAGTAAATTTACTTCCTATAAAAAATTAATTTAAAATAGGGGTTCTAAACCTGGAGAGGGTAGGGCGAATTAATTTCAGATTTCGAGGGAGATGTGTGTTTCAAATTTAAAATGAAAAAGTAAAACTTCTTCATCCAGCAGTTCATCGGTGTAAATTTGTAGTAGTGTATCTGTACATACGTGAGAGCATTATTTTTTTTTTTCCTCC